>NW_026691047.1:900000-1132073 GCF_020826845.1 Diceros bicornis minor
TGCCAGAAATGGCTCTAACTCTGGAGCCAGTGTTAGAGCTGATGCTGGAGCTCGCTCTTCCTTGGAACCCGGCACTGACTGTAAACTAGCTTCAACCTGGTTCTCACTCTAAAGTGAGCACTAGAACCATCACTGGGACTGGCACAGGAGTTGGTGATAGAGCTGCCTCTATCTCCAGCGTTGATGCTACAGCTAGTGTTCAAGCCAGCTCTAGCTCATGAGAGAACCCCGGCCCTGACCCTGCAACTAGCACTGGAGCTGAAGGTGGAGCTTGCTCTATCTCAGGAGTTTGTGCAACTGTGGGAGCTGGGGTTAGCTCTAGCTATGGAGCTGGCCCCAACTCTGGTGCTAGAGCTGTTGGTAGAGCTGGTGTTGGGGCTAGCTCTGGCTATAGACCTATCACTGGCTCTAGTTCTGGAGCTTGTAATAGAACTGGTTCGTGCAGTGGCTTGGGTGTTGAAGCTGGTCCTGAAAATGGCTCTGAGTCAGGATTCTAGCTAGAGCTGGCTCCAGAGAACACTTAAGCTCTTGAGCTGCTGCTGGAGCTGGTGTTGGACCTGGCCCCAGCTTTTGACCGTTTTCTGGAGTTGGCACTAGCTCTGTGGCTGGTACTACATCTAGCTCTTGGACATGGGCAAGAAATGGCTCGAACTTCAGATTTGGTACTAGAGCTGGTGTGATGTCTGACACTGAAGGCGGTGCTAGCTGTGGAGCTGGTGGTGGAGCTGGCACTAGCTCTGAAGCTTGTTTTAGAGCGGGCACTGGTGCTTCGAGAGGACAAATGTTCAGCAACATGACTGCCATTCCACGTGCCTTTCCAAAAACAGAAAACGCCCCGCTGCCCTCCAGAGAAGCCCCAGCCCAAGGATCCAAGAAGCCTTCCAGGAAGCCTTCCCAGACTGTAGACAGTGTGCATGTATCAAATAAATTTTTTTCTTCTGTTCCTTATCTTCTTATCACAGAACATCATATGTAACTAGATGTATCAATAACAGTTAACTTCACATGATAGTATGTAAGTCATAGGATATCAAGGAAAGGAGTGCACATCACCCAAGAACTTTGCATCCTCCTTGGGGAGAGTATTTGTGTTTTGAGTTGTCCACAGGAGAGGGGTACCATGTTAGAGGGAAGAATGACTTTCTTCCTGTCCTTATTTGGAGATTAAATGCGGCTAAAGGAGATGTGAGTGGGCGCCAAGTTGAGGGAGCGTGGGCTCTGATGGTTAGTCTTGTGTGTCAACCCGACCAGGCCATAGTATGCAGCTGTTTAATCAAACTGGATATTTAATCGTGTCTTGCTGTGAAGGTATTCTGTAGATGTGGTTAACACGTACAATTAGTTGACCTCAAGAAAAAGAGATTACTGTCAATAATTTGGGTGGGCCTCATCAGCTGAGGGCCTTCAGAGCAAACACTGAGGTTTCTCAAAGAAGAAAATCTGCCTCGAGACTCCAGCATCTAGACACCTGCCTGACTTTCTAGTCTGCAAGCCTGGTCTACAGATTTTGGACTTGCCAGCCCTCATGAGCACATGAGCCAATATATTAGAATCAGTCTCTCTCTCTCTACACATACATATACACACATCTGTGTGTGTGTGTGTGTGTGTGTGTGTGAGTGTGTGTGTGTATGTATGTGTGCACGTGCATATGTATCCTGTTGGTTGTTTTCTGGAGAACTCTGACAAACACAATGCTGAAATGCCTTTGTCCTTCCTTTTTCCACTTTAGAATCACTGTTCTTTAAGGGCTTCGGAAACTCAGTGCCATAGGAAGTTTGCAGACGAAGTGTCTGTCCAATCCAGACCTCGTACTGCATGTCGGGCTCTGCCGGCACTGCCTGGTAATTCTGAGAAAGCGTGGCTGACGCTTTCCTGCTGAGGACATGCAAATGACCCCAAAGGCCTCTTACTTGAAACCGGGCAAAATGTGGAACAGAAAGCTCACCCTCGTGAGGCCGGCCGACAACAGGGTCAGCACCCAGACTCCTGCAAGAGAAAAGTGATACACGAGGCCTCAGAAAATTAACCAGACACCATATTTTCAGAATGTGGGCTTCCATGCCAGGAAGGTCTGTAGAGAATATGTCATATTTCCTTTAACACATTTCTTGAAGAAGTCAAGTTTTTTGCCTATTTATTGTTACCTTTCAGCACACACACTTGATATATGCTCTTTCCTGCACAATCCTCTCCCTTCATGCTAAATATTTTCACTCTACAGTCAGTAAAGAGAAGAGAACACGACGGAGAACGCAATCCAGAGGGAGCCACCATCCTCGGAATCACCATGAGTATGTGAATATCTGTCGTCACCTGTTTGGAGTGGGCCCACCCCCCAGTTACACAGCAGCCAGGGCAGGGATGACGGGATCAAGAGGTCTAGACTAGTCATTCGACTGGCTTTCAGCAAGTATTTAATATATGGGTTCTGGTTTGCCTCCAGAGAGGTTCTGTGTGTTTGTGTGAGGGAGAAAGAGGGAGGAAGAGGGGAGGGAAGACGATTTCATGCTTTAAAAGCTGCTGCAAAAGCTAATATCCACTAGGTGCGAAAAACCATATGACAAAATCCAACACCATTTCGTGATAGAAACACTCAAGAAACTAGAAACAGAAGGGAATATCTTGAGCCTCGTCCAGGGCATCTGTGAACAGTCCACAGCTCACCGACGTCATAGTCAGTGGGGAAAGACTGGAAACGCCACCCCTGAGGTCAAGAACAAGATGAGCATTGGCCACTCTTGCCAATTCTATGCTACATTTTGCTGGAGGTTTTAGCCAGGTCAATTAGGCAAGAAAATGAAGTAAAAGGTATCTAGATTGGAGGAGATGAAGTAAAATTATCTCAATTCTCAAATGATGTGACCACATATAGAGGAAATCACAGAGAATACATGGAAAAACTATTGGAACTAAGAAATGAGATTAGCAAAGCTGCCGGATACAAGATTAATTTAAAAAATCCATTGTATAGGAATATAAATTGGTGCAGCCACTATGAGAAAGAATATGCAGATTCCTCAAAAAATTAAAAATAGAACTACCATATGATCCAGCAATTCCACTTATGAATATTTATCCAAAGGAAATAAAAACACTAACACAAAAAGATATCTGCACCCCACTGTTCATTGCAGCATTTATTTACAATAGTGAAGACACGGTAAGCAACCTAAGTGTCCTTTGATGGATGAACCGGTAAAGAAGATGTGGTGTAAGTATATATATATAACGGAATCTTATTCAGCCATAAAAAGGAAAGAAATCCTGCCACTTGCAACAACATAGACGGGCATTATGCTAAGTGAAATAAGTCAGTCAGAGAAAGACAAATACCATATGATCTCACTTAAATGGCGAATCTAAAATTAAAAAAAAAGCAAAAACTGAGCTAACAGATACAGGGAACAGCTTGGTGGTCGCCAGAGGCAGGGGGTGGGGGTTGGGCAAATGAATGAAGGGGTCAAAAGGTATAAACTTCCACTTAGAAAATAAATGAGTCCTGGAAATGTAACAAAAAACATGGTGACTATAGTTAGCAATAGTGTATTGTACATCTGTTAGATGCTAAGAGAACAGATTTTAAAAGTCCTGATAACAAGAAAAATATCTGTAACTATGTGAGGTGATGGATGTTAACCAGACTTATTGTGTTGATCTTTGGTAATATATACATATATAGAATCATTATGTTATATGCCTGAAACTAATATAATATCATATGTCAAGTTTTAAAATATCAATTTTATTTCTATATACTAGCAAAGGAAAATCTGACAATAAAAGTAAGAAGATATGTTAATTTACAATAGCATCCAAAACAATGAAATAATTAGAAATAAATTTATCATAAGAAGTACAAGAGTTGTACAATGAAAGATACAAAACATTATTGGAAGCAATTAATGAAGACCAAAATAAATGGAAAGACATTTCATCTTCATGTATCCGAAGACTTGATACTATTAAGGTGGCAATACTCCACAAATAGAACTAGAGATTCAGTGGAATTCCAAGCAAACTCCCAGCTGCCTGTTTTTGCAGAAACTGACAAGCCAAGGCTAAAATTCATATGGAAATGCAAGGGAGCCACAAGAGCCAAAACAATTTTGAGAAAGAAGTTCAAAGATGGAGTATTCACACTTCCCAATTTCAAAAATTATTACAAAGCTACCATAATGAATACAGTGTGGTGCTGTCATAAAAAATAGACATACAGACCAATGGAATAGAATTGAGAGTCCAGAAATCAACCTACATATTTACAGTCAATTGATTTTTGATGAGTGAAAAGACAATTCAATGGGGAAAGAACAATGTTGTCCACAAATGTTATTGAAACAACTGGATTTTCACACGCAAAGAAGTTGGACTCCTTGCTTACAGTACTTACAAAAATGAACCCAAAATAGATCCAACAGCTAAATATGAGGCAAAACTATACAACTCTTACAAGAAAACACATAGGAATAAAACTTTTATTTTATTTATTTTTTTTGTGAGGAGGACCAGCCCTGAGCTAACATCCAATGCCAATCCTCCTCTTTTTTGCTGAGGAAGACTGGCCCTGGGCTAACATCCATGCCTATCTTCCTCTACTTTATGTGGGACGCCACCACAGCATGGCTTAACAAGCGGTGCGTCGGTGCCCGCCCGGGATCCGAACCAGCGAACCCCGGGCTGCCGCAGCAGAGCACGGGCACTTAACCGCTTGCGCCACTGGGCAGGTCCTAGGAATAAAACTTTTGACCTTGAGTTAGGTGATGATTTCTTAGATAGGACACCAAAAACACACGAATAAAAAATAAACAAATTGGACTTCATCAAAATTAAAAATTTGTGTGTATCAAAAGGCAGTATCAAGAAAGTGAGAAGACAGCCTGCTGAATGGGACACTATACCAGCTCACCATATATATAACAAGCTACTTGCAAATAGAAGATAGAGTGAATGCTTACAACTCAATAATAAAGAAACTAATAACCCAATTTAAAAATGGGGAAAGGAGCTGAGCAGACATTTCTCCAAAGAAGATATACAAGTGGCCAATAAAGACATGAAAAATGCTCAACTCCATTATCCAGGAAGAAAATGCAATCAAAACCACAATCAATAAGTATCATTTCCCATCCACTAGGATGGTTGTAAATTAAAAATATAGATATTAAGACGTCTTGTCAAGGATAGGTAGAAACTGGGATCCTCATACATTGTTGGCAGGAATAAAGATGGAAAATAGTCTAGCAATTCTTCAAAATTTAGAGAGTTTTCATATGACCCAGCAGTTCCACTCTAGGTGTGTACCCAACAAACATGAAAACATGAAAGCTTGTACGTGAATGTTCATAGCATCATTATTATAATAGCCAAAAGGTGGAGACAAGTCCAATGTCCCTCAACCGATGAATGGATCAATAAAATACAGTATATCTATGCAACGGAAAATCATTTGGCACAAAACAGAAAGAATTACCGATACACTACAAACAAGGATGAACCTTGAAAACATGACATATTAAAGGAGCTATCACAAAACAACACACATTGTACTATTCTGTGTATATAAGAGGTCGAAAATAGACAGATCGAGGGAGAGAAAAAGTAGAGGAGTGGTTGTCTAGGGCTGTGGCGATGGGGGAAGGGGGAGTGACTGCTAATGGGTCCAGGGTTTCATTCTGAGGTGATGAAAATGTTCCACTGTTGTGGTGATGGTTGCCCAACTCTGTGACTCTACTACAAGCCATTGATTTGTACACTTTAAATGGGTGGCTTACACGGCATGTGAGCGATATCTCAATACAGCTGTTTTAAGAAAATACAGAGAAAGATAATTTGTTTCAACTTGGAGATGTGTCTTGGTCCCAGGAGCAGCCGGACTAGGCACTTGCTATAGCACAAAGACCCAACCCATGCAAACGATATGGGTCACAACCCCACAAAACCCACCTTCACAAAGCCCACCCCCAGGGAAATGGGGAAAGACGTCCTCAGAAGGAATGGATGGAGGAGTTGGCCACTAGAGGAGGGGGTGCAGACTTGGTCCAGCCAGCAGCATGGGCACGAGCAGCCCTAACCCTAACCTTCACACTGATGAAATTTTACCTTGAATTTACGCCTTGATCTTCCCAAGGTGAAGCACGTGCAGCTTAGAGTGTCTCTCTTGGCAGGAGGGTAGCTGGCAGAGGACAGAGAGGAAATTTTATCTTTTGATTTTCAAAGCAGCTATTCCATGTGGGAAATACATCAAAGGGGAGAAAACATGAGTGTACACGGGGATATCTTCACTACAATTCAATTGGACCAAGACACTGAGGTTTGCTTAGACAACTTGCCCAGAACAGGGCTGGAGATGGGATTTTAAAAAATAGGACTTGGAATTAATGAGTAATATTGGGAGTGATTCACTGGGTACGATATTCAGGAACTCATCAAGTTGAACAGAAATCCTCCCAAAAGACCAATGAAAGTGCCCAAGGTCAACGATGAACTCTGGCGATAGGTAAGGAGCAGGACCTGCGCAGGGAGCATGTAAAGGAGAACTTTCCATGACACACAAGGTGTGAAGGAGTTTCACTGGAATCATCCATCTGCGAGCTGGGCCCCTCTCATTTTCATATTTACTAGCTTATGACTGTTAAGCGGTAACAACACCATTTGTGACCCCTCCTTCATGGCTTCAGGAACATTTGGTAGCTTAAGGCATCACTCTCAGAGCTGTAAGAACTTCTGGAAACCACTTACGACCTCCACACTAGCCCTATTTTACAGATGAGGAAACTGACGCCCAGGGAGGGTTCAAGGACACACTGGGAGTGTCTCTGACTTCTGGTCCAGGGCACTTTCTCATTGGGGAGCCACGAAGAACTCTCCTCTCTATGCCAGAAATGGGCTGATCCTTAGGACATTTTCAAAGAAAGCTGCCTTTTTTTAAATTTTTAAAAATTTTTCCCCCAAAGCCCCAGCAGATAGTTGTATGTCATAGGTGCACATCCCTCTAGTTGCTGTATGTGGGACGCGGCCTCAGCATGGTCCGAGAAGCGGTGCGTCGGGCCGCGCCCGGGATCCGAACCCGAGCCGCCAGTAGTGGAGGGCGTGCACTCAAGCGCTGAGCCACGGGGCCAGCCCTATAGGGTCATTTTAGTTTTTTCCCTGACACAGAAACAAAACAGGCTACTGGACAAGAGAAAACTCTAGGGCAAGTTGCCATTTTTAGTTCATCCCCACAGAGATTGGAACAAATTGACTGGAGTCCTGACCCCTCAGTCCACATAGTCGACCCACAATAAATGTATCAGCTCGTCATGAATGAGCATCAATGAGCCGAAACACGTTTGTCTCCTCGGCCAAGTAGCATCAACCTTCATGACAGGTATGCTCCTGCCACCAGGTCCCGTCTCTCCCACAGGTGCCCAGACAGTGGGCGGGCACAGTGGGCGGGACGGTGCTGCCTCTGGGGACTGGGACCAGCTCTCTCACCTGCAGGCTGGCGGGGTCAGGGCCCGTCTCCCTCACCGAGGCGATGGAGGTCTCCAGCTGTCCCTGCACACACGAACAAGCAGGCCTCCGTGACAAAGGCCCGGGACACAGAGCAAAGGGTTCACCGTCCCCCCGCGTGCAACCCGGAGGCGGAACCAAAGGCGGGTCTCTCTCGGGCTCGGAGGCCAGTCTCTCCGGGAGCCGCAGCCTCTTCTGAAACCTCTCCCTGGGCGCCAGCTGTACCGAGACGAGGGGCTGGGAGTTCTGGGGAGACAGGAGTTCCCACACGCTGTCCTCCACCCCACAGCACCCACGACCCGGCCCCACACTGGATCCAGGGCCTCTTCCAACGCCCCAACCGATGTGGGGGTCACAGAGCAGTCGGCGGAGTGGGGACCCTCGGGACCAGCCCTGTGGCAGCTGTTGGTGTTGCGCATGTGCGCGGAGGAGCGGGGTCACGTGCATGTGCTGTGCGTGGGCCCCGAGAGCGTGCCCGGCTGGGGACGTGAGGCCCGGCTGCCCCACGCGGGTCCACCCGCGACCGCCCATTGGAGGGAGGCCCGTGCGCCCCGAGCGCGTCCCTACCGCCCCCACGCCGGGGAGAGCACAAGCCGTGTCCACACTGAGCTGGCTGATGCAGTTCCAAGAGCAGGCTCTCAGGAGACAGTTGGGAAACTGAGGCCAGGAGAGACAGGGACTGGCCCGGGCCCATGAGATGGGCAGAGTCCAGAGGAGAAGAAACAAAGGCTCCTCCTGTTTGGATCACACCTGCTTCTGTGTTTTCATTCACTCACCCATTCACTCATTGTTTCGTTTATTCTCTCATTCCTTCAATCACTCACTCAGTCATTCTCTCATTCATTCCTACACTCATTCATTCAGTCATCACTCATTCATTCACTCATTTGTTCATTCACTGGTTCATTTATTCAATCATTCAGCCAACATCCTCCAGTCCTTGCTGTGTGCCAAGCACTGTGACTTCACCAGGGAGCACAACCTGATGTGGTCCCTGCTCACGTGGAGCTCACGTCCACTGTGTGACATAAAAGAGGGCAGTCCCTGGGGGTACCAGGGGTGATGAGCACCAGAAATCCACACCTGAAAATAGAGGCCAGTCATGCAGAGAAAAGTTCAGAGAAAACCCATGCTGGGCACTGCAGTCTTGCATGATCCTTGACCCCATGCCCCAGCAGAAGAGCTGGAGGCCACATTTCCCAACGGCTGAAGGCGAAGGTGGGTGCTAAGGGCAGCCAATGGCTCAGGGAGACCTGAGGATGATGCCCTGTGGGGGCTGAGGATCTCTGGGCACTGACTGGGGAGGCAGGTGGCACAGGAGGGAAATGGGGCTCCTGGGCCAGGCTGCCAAAAGGCAGGGTGAGCGGGCACTCAGATCCACCACCTGGACTCCCGTGTGTGTCTTTCCCTCCGTGCCTCCCCCTGGTGAGAAAAGCTCAAACCCTCTACACCACCCTCGCTCCTCCCTGCCCCATCCAGAGTGGTGAGAGCTCCAGGAGAGGAGAGTGAGGGGTAGGGGGAGCCCTGACCACCCCTTTCCCTCCCCCACCAAGTAGAAAAATCTGACCTCGCTCAACCTTTGGCATTGGTTCCCCTGGTTCCCAAGAAACATCTTTCTCCCTCAGACCTCAGTCCTGACCCAGGAGAGAGATGGGCAGTGCCAACTCTGCACCTCCTTCCTCCATGGGGGTCTCCAAAGCCCCCAAGAGGTGTTACCCATGCCACTGCCCTCAGCCCAGAGTACTCATCCAAGATGGAGAGGTGTGCAGAACTCTACTCCCAAAGATTCAGAGGGTCCAGAGCCCCCCAAGAACCAGCATTCTCCCCCTCCCACCAACCCCAGGCCACAGACCCCTGGAGGGAAGGGAGGGAGCCAGGTGACTCAGAGCCGCCCACTGTGACCTCCCCCCACCAGTCAGCATGGCCTCAGAGACCAGTGTGGTGTCCAGAAGATGATGCACGCTCTGGTGGAGCCTGGCCCTTTGTGGTGACAGAGGAGGCTATGGAGGTCAGGAGAGAAGGCTCTGGGGAGATAGGAAGGGACAGGCCCCCACCCCATGCCAAGGCACCATTTGCCTGATCATCGAATGTGAACCTGTTCACCCACCACCAGCCCCTCCTGGCAGTATTTCCCAGGAAGACTTTTAGGAGTCTCACAGCTACCCTGGGCCACCTCTCTGAGCCTCTGGATCTGGAGGTGGGGACAACTAGGGCCCTTGCCGGCCCCGGCTAAGAGAGGGAACCTTGAGGAGCTCCCATATGAGAACAGAGCACTCCAGTCCTGGGACTGAGAAATTTTTGATGCCACTCTCTGAGTGAACACTGGGCAGGGTTAGGAAGAAAATACCCCCAATATATGTGTGCCCACTGTAAGCCAGGGCAGGGAGCAGCCAGTCACTGCTGTCACATCCACTGAGAAATGGAGTTGGTGATTGGCTTAGTGAGAGGAGCCTGGGGGAGGATGATGGAGTCTCCCAGCAGTGGAAAGACATGAGCTTTGGCCTTTCAGGTTCCTGGATACTGTGCTGAGGGAGGGGCAGCAGCCCTCCATTCACAGAGGCCTCCTGGGAGGGGAGAAACTAGAGTGGTGGACGGTGGTCGGCCCAGCAGAGGGCAGGCTTGGGAAGAGTGGCGGGGCTGTCCTGAGGGGAGTGGAGCCCTGCTGTAGGAGAGACCTTTCCCTACCTCTCAGAGTTCATCTGGCTCTTTTCTTTCTTTCATTTTCAAATTAGAGGCAGCAAAAGGACAAGCTTAACTGTCTCTCGTCCCCTTTCCATACCTTCAGCTTTGATGTCCACCCCTCTTATGACGCCTGCTCTCTTGGGAAGGTAAAGGCAGGAGCTGGTGGCTGAGGCAGCCTCTGGCCTTGAGGCAGGCGGCACCAGGAGCGGCTGGATGGGAGGTAGGAGCCTGCGGCCCGGCCCCTGGCGTCTGTGGGCAGCCTGGTGGTGAGGGAGTTTGTGGCTCTTGCTTCAAGGAGGTGGGAGGCTGTGAGAGTCAGGAGTGCAAGGTGGACCTTGCCCTGGGGGCAGGACAGTGTTCTGTACACGGCAAACGTGTGTTCATACACACACATGTAAGTGTGAGCATGTGCTGTGTCATCCACAATAGGGTGTGTGCCAGCACACGTGTGCAGAGCCCAAATCCTAGCTGAGGGATTGGCTCATCCCGTATTTTGAGGCCTCGGTAGCATTCTTATCCGGGGGCCACATGTGGAGCTGATGGTGGTGTGGCAGGCCTTGCATGCAGGACTGCCCCAGCCCACTTGACTGTGTAAATCTGCTCTGTGGAGGGGGCAGAGGTGTCTCCAGCAGGGGCTCTGCTGTGCAGCACGAGGCCTGGCAGTCCATGCAGCCCAAAGGGGCTAGACCTGCTGAGCTGGCTCTTCAGAAGCATCCAGTCCTGAGGATACTGTTCACAGGGAGAGGTTTTGGGTGCTGGTGCCCCCTCGCCTACTGGGGCTCGTCCCTGAAGAGGGTCCAGCAAGTTGGAGATGGGGCGGGAAGGGGGGATGAAAAATAGGCCAAATTCATGTCCCAAGTCACAGGCTAAGCCCAGTGAATTTCCCTGTTCCCTACCTCAGTTTACCTATTCAGGAAATGTTCCAGAGTGCTGGGCAGGGTAAGCTCCAAAGCTGGGGTCAGGCGGTAACAAACAAAATCTCAAGCCAACCTCCTCCTCTATGCAAAGATCATTTCCGTCACCCTGAGATGGGGTGAGTGGATGTTGGGGGTACAATGGTATTCTGGGGGGCCTTGCCCTGTTCAGGACCTCGTCTTCGGGGGTCTGGCCCTCACCTGGCCTGCCCAAGGTCACCAGCAGTAGCAGTGGCACTTACATCTGTCCCAAAGTCTGGAGAGGGGAGAACTGGGCAGCCTTACACCCTGGTGGGGACCCTCACGATTTCTTTCTTTCTTGAAGAAACACAAGACCCTCAAGATTCACGTACTGTGTGATGGAGAGAAACAAATACCAACTGTTCCCCCCAAAATACAATGTATTTTGTACTTTGTAAAGTGTTAATTAAAATGGAGAAAAATATGTTGGCTGAGGGCGTCTGATTTTGTGCTGCTCCAGGGCCACACCTCATCTCTTTCCTTCTCCATTCCATGGTCGGGGAACATGGCCAGGGGTTGGGAGGAAGGCAGAACAGCCTCCCCGTCCACACTCAGCGGCTGAGAGAGGACACATCCCCAGAGCAAGAGGGGCTGTATTAGTTACCTGATGCAGGGTAACGAGTTGCCCCAAACGCAATGGATTAAAATGATTGTTTACGTGTCACCGTTTCTGTGGGTTAGGAATTCGGGAGCAGTTTGAGCAGCTGGCTCAGGGTCCCTCGGGAGGCTGCAATCATCTGAAGTCCTGGCTGGGACTGGAGGATCTACTTCCCAGGTGGTTTATTCACAGGGCTGGCAAGTTGGGCTCAGCTGTTGGCAGGGAGCCTGTTCCTCTCCACATGGGTCTCCCCATGGGGCTGCTTGAGTGTCCTCACAATACGGTGCCCAGATTCCCCCAGGACAAGGGATTCAAAGGCCAGTGTAGGGACCAAAATGGTTTTTTGGCCCTGAGCCTCAGAATTCACACGCCTCTGCCTCCACCATACTCTGTCACCATACAGCCCTGCTCTGATTTGACACAGGAGGAGAACACACAAGGGTGTGAAACCAAGAGGCCAAGGTCACTGGGGTCATCTTGGAGACCGGCTACTGTGCCCATCATTCCTCCCAAACCTCTGGCAGAGGCAGGCCTGGGGGTGAGGGGGCCTGCGGAGCAGGACAGGGCCTTGCTGGTGCATGGGGAGGATACGGGGCTGGATTCCGGGCCACAGGGCCTCTGGCCCAAGCCTGGAGCCGTGCTGTGGATGTCACACCCCCAGGAAGGTCCTTGGTGCTAGAAGCCCAGGAGCTGACGCCTCCCTACAAGATACCCTGGGGGCACGAGGGAGGGCTCCGTGCCCAGCGTCCCTAACACAGGGCTCTGGCATTTGGTTCCTGCCCTTTTGACAGGTAGGCACGCAGGATGCCCAAGCAGGACAGAGGTCTTGGACCTTGGACACCCTTCACTGCCCCTCTCTGACGTTTTCCATAGAGGGCCAGTGTGACCAAGGCAGTGCTGAAGACCTGAGCCTGCACTGAACCCCACCAACCTCCATTCCCACCTGTCTCACCCCTGCCCGCAGGAAAAGTGGACCTGAGGATTGAAGGGAGTGACAATGAGGATGAAGCTCACTCACCACCCTGAGCCCAAGAAAGTTCTGGATGCTGTGAATGCTTTCCCTTCTGGGGTCTTCAGACTACGCCCCCCTCATTCCTTCAGAGACCCCATTGGAGCTGGGACATCCACGGGGACTCTTGATTTCCCCCAAAATCTCAAAAGTTACAAAGAACTCCAGGGCCCGATCTCCCATTCCCACCACTCACTCACAGTCACTGTCACTTGGGCGGTGCTGGACCTTGTGCCAGGTGCTGGGGACCCCGAGGAACAGGCTGTGGCCCCTGGACCTGCGTCTCTCTAGGAGGTGAGAAGACAGGGAAAGGAGCTAGTCCAAAGAGTGCAAGGCCAGGCTAGACCACAAGGGTGTGCTGTGCCCAGGGGGAGGGAATGACCACTGTCCAGTAGTAGGGGGCAGAACAAGAAGCCAGGACATTAGGGTTGAGCTTGGTAAGATGGGGACCCAGCAGAGGGAGGAGCAAAGGCGCAGAGGGCCAGAGGGAACCTTGGCTGGAATGGAGGAGTGCGGCGGGGGAGGGAGGAGTTGATGCGGCAGGTAGGGGATGAGGCTGAAATGCAAGGTGGGTGCTCAGGTCCGCCAGGGGCCTCACCCTCCTATAGGCCATGGGGAGCCACTGAGGACTTCCACGCAGGGGACCAAACTTAGCATCTGAGTGGGAGTCTTGGTTATGAAGAGGGCTGATAGGAGCAGGAAAGGGGGACTGCCAGGGTCCTGGTCTCAGTTCTCAGGAGGAGGCCCCTGGCTGGTTCTAGAGTCGTCCCTGTGCAGAGTTGGGGTTGTGGGGGCAGTGGAGTATCAGGGGACCAACAGATGTCCAGCCAGCCCTCAGAACCATGACTGTGCCCCTCGCCTAACCAGGGCATAATTCCTCCTGGAGCAGCTCTGGCTGCTTGTGGCAGGTTCTCACCACTGCTCACATTCAGACCCCCAGGGGGGTTACCCATGCCAGGACTCCACCCCCAAGAGTCTGATTCAGTTTCTCTTGGATAAAATATCGGTGTAAAACGTCCCCCACCCTCTCTTAAAAGGTAATGTAAAGAACTGGGCCACAGAACAGCAGCAACTGTGGTCACATGGCCCCCCGGGTTTATCATGTGACATTCCTCTGGGGGGGCAGGGGGCTCATGATGGTCAAAACGAGCTCTCCAAAGGGAATGTGCGGGATGAGATCGTGGGGGTGGTTGCACCACATAGACAATACGCTAAAACCACTTAATTGTACACTTTAAAATGGTCCTACGTCATGTGACTCACATGTCAATGTTTTAAAAATATCGATGTGGTAGAAAAAACAACAGGAATGGATGCTGGGCGTGAAGGATGGCCAAGAAAGAATATGAGTTATTCTGACACTCTTGAGGGTTAGAGGAAGTCCCTATCAACATGGTGGAGGCAGCACAGAGAAGAAGGAGGAGGACGGAGGCAAGAACCGGGAGCTCCCACCTCGCAAATGTTGGTGGGGGAGCATCTCATTTGAGCTGTTTTTCCAGGAGCTCTGGACCTGATCTGATCCAGCGGGAAGCTCTGCAGCGTCAGCGAGACCCAGGCCCATCTCCCACCCTGATGAGCTTGGGACACCGGGAGGGTCCTGTTGTCCCGGGAGAACCTCGGAGAGCAGGCAGAGTCTCTGAGGAGCCTATAGGGAACAGCCCGCGTTGTTTTCAGGGCAATTAATACTCCGTGTCTTGGACTCAAGATCACCGAGCGTGTCATGAAATATGTGGTAAGTGTCCAAACTTAAAAAATTAAATGAAGGCACCAGTGATCCCACTTCTTAGGTATACACTTGAGAAAACTGAGAACACGTTCACACAGACACTTGTACCGAATTCAACAGTTGGTGGACATTTGGGTGGTTCCACTTTTTGGCTATTATGAATAATGCCAGAACTTCATGTACGAGTTTTACATTGGCCCAGCGTTTTATTTTTTTTGGATCATTCGCATACATCAAAACAATCAATCAGTAACCTCCCAGATGATTCTATCATACAGGCAAGGTTGTGAGGCCCAGGGTAAAGGGTTGAATCTGCCCAAAGGAATCCCCTCATGAACATGGCCCCCAGAGCAGGCGGCCTCATCTTGATTCCCTAGTTTGAGGCCAGACTCATTAGAGGCAGCCTGCACCCAGATGCGCCAGCTGGAATGAACGCGTCCTTCTCACCACTGCATCCCCTGCACCTGGCAGCTCCTGGCGTACAGTCAGACAGGAACAGGGACCCAATCAGGCCTTTGCTTCATCTTCAGTGTTCTCCCGCTGTAATGAGGGTGGATGACTTAGCTGTGGAACAGCTTTCGGTCATGAGCCTGAGCCTGTTCAGTTTCCGTCTCTGAGGGTGGACTCACAAGGGCCATTTTTCTGATGGGCACAGATTCCTGTGCTCTTCTCTGGCAATTCAGCTGGCACCACCCTACCAGAGCGACAGCAAGACCAAGTCTCTCTGCTCCTCATGGGCAGCCCCCACACCAGCTACATCCCACATGTTTGCCTCCCTAGCAAGACAATGGACTCCTGGTTCAAGGAGGTCACCACACTCTCGGGATTTTTCCTTTTAAACTTGACTGCTCAGCATGCCCTCAGTGTGGCCCCGAGAAAATCACAGCAAGAGGGACTCCAAGCACTGTCTCCAGCTCAAGCTCAATCTGGGCTGTTCCATGAGAAATATCAAGGTTGGTGTGGAAGAAAGGCTGGGTTTCTTGGTCGCCACAGCATGAGCGTCTGAGGGTAGCTGGGTGATGCACCCTGGGAGAGAGAAAGGCAAGTGTGGGCTCCTTGGGGGAGGGGATACATTCCTGGGGCTCAATCCTGGGGCAGGGCAGGCCCCAGGAGAATGGAGACCTCACAGAGCCACCCCAGTGCTGGGGGCCACCCCCAAGGCCATCTGAAGTGGTCTCTGGGAAGGTCAGGCTGCATGGTTAGGCCGAGGCAATGAGCAGCTCCCATGCTGCCCCTGCGGGGAGAACGGCCCTCAGAGTTGTGAGTAACTCTGCTGCTTGTCAGGAGGTGCTGGGACCTGACCAGGGCTGCCCATGAGGAGAGAGAACAGTGTGGATCTTCAGAAACGCAGCCCGAGTGTCTACCCTGTGCCAGGTGCTCAGCGAGATTGTCACCCGCTGTGCCAAGTCAGAGCACTCTTCCTGCCGCGTGGTTCTCAGCGTCTGACTGTGTCACATGAACACAGTGAGTGCACAGTAGGTGTTTCCTGACCTCGTGAAAATGCGAGCCAATCACATATTCAAGAAACAAGCATGATCAGGACAAGACTCTCCTGAGTGAGTCAGGGGTGGACCTGACGAGAATGGCAGGCCAAGTGTTTTGGATTCACTGATGTCAGGGTCTGTGTGCCAGCAAGAGACCCCCGTCCCCGCCAGAAATCATCATGGACTGGCAGCATGTACACCTGGCGGGTGCTCAGGGAACAGAAGACTGAGACCTATGCCCCTGGGAACGGCTATCCACTGAGGGAGATAATGGTGGCCACCGTGTGATGAGAGTCCCTCCACCTTCTCAGGCCACACCTGCCACTCGGGCTGTGCACTGGCCTCCTCTACAGACCCCAATACATGCAGAAGGACAGAGCCTGAGTGTAAGAAGTCAGGACAGCCAGAAGACACGTCGGAGTGGCCCATGGTCACTGCATTCAGGGTGTCCTCACACACTCGCTGAAGTGACAGGAGCCCGGAGCCTGCAGACAGACTTTTCGCAGGGAAAAAAAGGATAAATTATAGCAACGAAGCTAATGGTGGAAACAGTTTCTGTGTCTGTGGGCCTGCCGAGGTCACAGGGAACCAACAGAGCCAGCGGCAGAGGGAAGGCCCGATGGAAACAGCCCCTGAAACACCAAAGTGCCTCGAAACACTCTGCAGTGGGTTTTTGAAAGATAAATCCTTATTGTATTTAAATTATACATTTTTTTTTGCATTTTTACAAGTGTTTTTTAAAAATGCTTCTCACAATTTCAAAAGACATTATTAGAATCCAGCCTTCAAAGGAAATACTTAGGCCTGTGCGTGCATACGGTCGCGCGCAGGCACACACACGCACTCTCCGCAGTCTGTCTCTGGAGGCAACATGAGAACCAGAACCGGTGGTGCCTCTGGGACAAGAGACGGGAGACTTAGTTTTCATAAGACACTTTGTACCAAGTACGTATGTTCCGTGTTCAAAAACATCAATAGCTTTGTTTAGAAGAACTGATTTAGTAAACAGTAATATAAACTACAATTTAAGAAAGAACACTTTAACACTGAAATGAGCCTTTTGGTCTAATTGCATTCTCCCCGGTATGAAAAACATTATTTTTCACTTTGGTGGCTGTGGTAAGGCACTCTAAATATTAAATATCCTGCTTTCTTTTAAATGCATGTAAAACATTCCTCCAAACGGGCCTCTGCAAACAGCTCCTGGCACGCCAGCTTTGTCATTTCAAATCTTTCCCCCTTGGGAGCCCCTCTGGGCCTTGTGGAGCCTGGCCTGTAGCTTCTGCCTCTCTGAGGCCCCGGGGGGCCTCTGTTTCTCTGCTCCACGTGCCCGTGGACAGCCTCTGACAGGGCCTCTTCCAGGGCACAGGGGGACTGGAACCCTTGGTCAGGCTGCCCCCTGCTTGCACAGGCTGCTCACTCACAGCCCCAGGAAGGAGCGCAGCGCCAGGGAGCCTGCAGCCTGAGAAGCTGCTGCTGGGCGCTCGCTCTGGCTCCTCACCACTACGCGGTCTCTCCTGATGCCCTGGCAGAGGGTGCGCTGGGGCAGGAGGAGGCCAGCTGGGACCTGGGAGGGGAAGCAGTGCCCAGGGAACTGGTCCTGGCCCAGCCGCACACTGGACGCTGCTGCCACATCAGGTAGTCTGCTCTGTGGGCACGCACTCACGCCCGTCCAGTCCAGCCTTACGCTCCATGGCAAATACCGGTCTTCCAGGCAACCGATTCCCAGGCACCCTCGGATGTTCTTGCCTCACACAAACAGCTCTCCTTTGTCTGCACAGAAAGGAAAAGGGTGGCTTGGCTGGGCTAGGCCAGAGGCAAGTCACCAAGAAGAGGAAGGGTCATGAGAATACGCTTTCTAGAACCAGGTACAAACAGAGCCCAATGTTAAACTTCAATTTCTACCAGGCATTAATGCCTCCTTTTGAAGGGAAAGGTATACTACCCCCAAACCAAAGACATGTGCAAGCCCAGAATGACGGTGTGTCCGTCACATGGAGAAGAGTACATGCACAGAGCTGTAGGCCCAGGAGGCTCCTGGACACGGCCCACTCTGCTCGCCCCATATGCACGCCCCTCACCCACAGTCATGGCCCACTCTGCTCGTCCCTTATGCACACCCCTCACCCACAGTCACATCCGACCACACCCTGCCCTCCACACGTCCTGAAGTCTGAGCACCCTCCAGTCCTGGTCATGCCCTAATAGAGGGAGACCTCCATCCGTCATCCCTTGTCTGGGTTTCCACATCTCGGGAGCATTTGGTCAAGGGACACAGGGTGACTGGGCACCTCTTTGGGCCGGGTCGATGTCTGTGTGCTGGGAGCTGGGACACGACAGTGAGTGAACACGTACGGTTCCTGTCCTCATGGGACAAGAGCTAGTCAAACAGTTAGAAAGAAACAAACGATCAAACCAATATATACGTGTTTACAAACTGTAAAAAGTGCCACGAGGGACAAGAACGGACGAAGTGCTCTAGAGGACAGTCCAGGAGAACAAATCTAGACTGGGCTCGGGAATGCCCACCTCTGGACGGGACCCCAGACCTGGTGGGGCAGCCTCCTGCTACCCAGCCTTCAGACCCCACTTCTGTCCACATCAGCTCTGGGCACTCCTTGGCACAGAGGCCCCATTTTACCACCTCCACCTGAGAAGCAGAAGAAGTAGACAAGACATGGAGAAGCCAGGACTAAAATAATCTGGCTGATTAATAAGGAATCCTTTTGTTCCCATCCATCAGAGCCCCTCTGGTCTGACCACCACCCTGGGGACTCCACCCTCAGATTTTACGTGTTTAATAGAACAATTCAGTCTGGCCCCCAAAAGGTTAGCAGATCTCAGGGGAAACCAACCAAGTCCAACTCCCAGCTGACCACATGCAAACGCTGGGCACAGAAGGAGAGATACCCAAGCTCTGATGCTCCCTCTACTGAGGACAGTCACGGCACCTGGAGGGTGGCTGTGGGGTCTCGGGGGAAATCTAGAAGCGGATTTCATTTTGGTGTGACCCAAAACGTCCACATGGCATGACAGCAAACAGAAAACAGTGTACTCTAGTTGAATATTTTGCACATTTCATATGGATTTCCAAGGATGTGACTCTGCACAGTTTAAGCCGTAGATCATTGATACCTCCAGATTGAGTCCATAATGACTCTTAGTTTTTAAATCAAAATAGCTTTAGAAGAGTCTGGCACCCTCAAGACATTAGCATATGGAAGTGCTGACTCCGAGTGACGGTGCTGAGGGACTACCCCGGTCATCACTGCGACCGAGGGTGCTGTGCACACAGTCACCCCCCCACAGTCCACGCCACAGCCCGTGTGTGTTACAGGCCTGAGATCTGAACCTCAGACGACAACTGAAGGGCAGTCAGGACTCTGGGTCGGGGGGGCCTCTGGATAGTCCTCACAGTAGCGTAGGGCCAGAGAACACTAACGAGGATGACCCCACTCTGTCCCGGCCCAGACGCCTAAATAGAAAACAATGACTCACCAGAGATGAGTAATTGAGATTTACAAATTAACATTCTTAGGTGCAAGGAAATAGCGAATTTACGTGAGGATCCCCACAAAATGAAATTAATTTTCTTCAGTCTTACCAGTCAGGTCAACTAAAGAGCAGCAGACTGACCTGACAGTTACTGTGGTGGAACGGGAGAGGCAATCAAGGAAAGCGCACATCCGAGGGCGGGAGGCACTTGGGTGTCTGACGGCTTTGTAACTGGGCAAACCTTCAAGAACAGCTCCATTCCAGCCTTGGCTTTGATCATTCTGTCCTGGCACTTTGGAGAAATGGGGCATATTTCCCTCCACAAAACCCCAGGGTATCTGACAAATCAGCGTCCTGCCGTCCCTCATTCCTGGGTTGGGTCAGGGTTTGGGCTTGGCCAGGAGCGGGATGAGCCCCACACTTTCATTTCCCGATGGCTCTCCCGGGGATTCATCAAACCTCTGCTGGGTTCCCCAGCACCCTGACATTCTCGAGGGTCCACCTCCTACCACCGACTGGCATCCTCTTGAGAAAATTCACTTTCACATGAGCCCAACCACAAACCAAAGGAACCAAAAACAAAACTCCAGGATGAAAAAAGACACACATTATACAACTTCAAGCCAAACAACATCTGGATGAGCTGCTCACTGTAATTATCCACGCGGGGCGCCCCTCCACTGGATGGATGGACACTGAAAGCTGCCCACGGCTTAGGATGAACCCAAGAGAGTGCAGCTCGGCCCGTCACTGGGGCCACACAGGCTTCGCCACTTACTGGTAAGGGGAGCAAAGTGGCTGAGTCCACAGCAAATGCAGGAAACCTGGACTTCTGGGTTGAACTCCATCAAGCTGAAGAGAGTGGGTGGAATCATTTCCGGAAGAGCGGTTTCCACTAGGTTTGTTCCGTTGCCAAGAATTCCGTAGCCTCAGACAAAAACATGTCCTTCTACATGACAGTAAAAACAGCGGTCAGTAAGTCAAACCAAGTGCAGCTCTCCTCACCAGAAATTCAAACTGCACCGCTCGGATGCTTTCGATACACAGGGATTGTTTTCTCCTCCTTGGTTGGCAAAATCACGTTAATTACACTTGGAAAAGAATCAGTTTCTTTTCTCCTCTTTTAAATTCTTACTCTTGGCGTATGTCAAGCAAACAAACCAAGCTCAGAATACAAACTTCCCACACCTGGAGGGCAACCTGGAGGGGCCTAGTCAACAAATCACCCAGAAACCCCATGTGAACACAGGAGAGCCTCAGAAGGGCAGTTATCCCCCTACTAACAGCTCTAAGTTTCACACTGACCAGGAGAGCAAGCCAAATATAAAACAACTTCTGGCCAGATGCTGAAAACTCTCAGAAATGATGTTTTGCTTATAAAAAGTGGAATACTCATCAGTGGTGCCAGATGTTTCATCCCAGGGGCATGGACCTCAGCGTCGAAACCCTAAGGCTCTTCTCCCTCTGTCTCTGTTTCTTGGTGCAGCCTCTCTGGAGAAGGCAGGGCCAGAGTCTCTGGCCCAGGCGACAGGAGGGGAGAAAGCAGTTCCTTCTCCACTCCAGAGGTTTACTACAGAATTACTAAGCTCTGGGCTAGCTATTTGTCTACAGAGAAACCAGGGCTACTATCGTTCTGTCAGGAACGTCACCCTCACCCTCTATTAACTGAACTCACTCTAACTAGGTCTTCCCACAGCCACGTTCCCTCCCTCAGGCTGAGGTCTGTGCCTGTGAATCCAACAGACACCGACCCTTCGCCATCGACCCCTCTACACCTTCCCAATGACCTGCCTGCAAGAGGCTCTCACCATTTCATACAGCACAGCCTGTGCCCCTACATGCCACATGCTTAACCGTCCCCACTCCTGAGAAGGGCAAGTATCGGGGGACATTCACCCGAGTCACAGGAAGGGTCCATACTGTTAGGAAGACAAACTTGTGAGAACTTGGAAGGATTCTGGTGAACGGAAAGAGCAGATAAGTGCCAGGTCATTCATTCACCCCACAAATATGTCCCAAACAGTAAACATAAGCTAAACATCTAACTGGTGATGGGAACATGAGGGGAAGGAAGAGACCCGGTCCCTCTCTCTGAGTTCAGTCTAGTGGAGGAGGCAGAGGTCAGCCAAAATTAACACCCAGTTAATCTGTGCTGACTGCAAGGATGGCAGGACAGGGGCCTCCGTGAGGGAACGTCAGGGAGCCTGATGTAGTTCATGGGCAGGAGCAGTCGGGAGGCTTCACTCTATCCACGTAGTCTGAGGGATGAGTAGGAGTGTGGAGGGGAGGGGAGAGCACGGTATTCCACGTAGGGGAGACAGCACCTGCACAGGGAGGGAAGGGCCATGGCCCACTGAGGGAGTTTAAACAAGGGCCGAGTGGATGAAGCCAGGGGACGAGGGGGAATATTTGCAAGACGCCAGTGGGGAGCAGGGAGGGCAGGTCATGCAGGATGCTGTAGACCACGGAAGGGTCTGGTCTTTATTCTAAGCACAATGGGGAGACGGTAAGGGTTCTAAGTAGGGAAGGGACATGATTCCTAGAGGGGAACGTGAGTGGACGTGGCAAACAGTGGAGAAGGAGCGGGGGGGGGTGACGAGCAGGGGTTCACTTTTGGACCCACTGAACTCACAGTGCTTAGAGACGGCCAAGGGAAAACGTCAAGTGGCACTGAGAGATGTTCGCACCTCCGAACAGCAGGCTTGGCCTCACCAGCCAGCTGGAGAGTCCTGAGCACACAGACGGTGACTGCAACCACGGTGAGGGTGAGACCTTCTGAAGGAGAAGGCAGAGGAAAGGAGGAGAGCACAGTCCCGCCTCGGGGACCTCCGACATGGGAGGGCCTGGCCCAGGAGGAGAGCCAGGAAATGAGTCCAGAAGGAACGAGAAACGAAGAGAGCCCTCGGAGAGCCCAGTCACAGGGGCGAAAGGAAGACTGCTCTTCACCAAGATGCTCAGCACGTCACGGCCAATGTCAAACGCTGCTGAGAGATCAAGAAAGGGAAAGATTGGACAATGGTCTCCAGGTTCTTTATTATTGTTTTCAGCAACATGGAGGTCACCGTAACCCTAGCAAGAGCCACTCAGCAAACTGATCAGTGTGGAAGCTGAGTGGAACGGACAGAGGAATGAGAAGGAGACGAAGAAATGGGGACAGTAAGTCAATGCAGCTCCTGAGAACTCTCGCCTAGAAGGGGAGGCAGGAGGTGAAGCGAAGGGGTGGGACTTGGGGGAATGGGAGGATGTGGAGGGCTCCACACAGGGCCTCTTAAGATGGAAGACACCTGAGTCAGGTGTCAAGACTGATGGCGAGGGACGAGTAGAGAGGGAGAGGCTGAAGTTGTGGGGAAGAAGGCCCAGCAGATGGAGTGAGGCTTCTGAGGAACGGGGGGAGAAGGGATCCAGGGCACAGAGAGAATCATCAGCTTCAGCAGGAAGAGATACGCTTCCCCCACCACTGTAAAGGGAAGGGACCCAGGGCGGGGACAGGTAGAGGCAAGTGTGCAGGAGTCCGAGTGGGAAACTGAGGGCTTTCTCAGCTGACGGCATCTGTTTCCCCTATGAAACAGGAGGCAGGTTCTTCTGCTGAGAGTGAAAGATGGGAGGGTCAGCGGTCTGGAGGACGAAGTGTGGCCAACTTAGCTTTCCAGCAGGATTTGATCTTGGTGCCTCTGCTGAGGGATAACTTTGGAAAGACAGATTCTAAGTGCTTTGGTGAAGACCGCGGCACACCAACGGTCCCTAAGTTGACTCAAAAGGAAAAGAGGGGTTTACTGACCCAGAAAGTGTACACCTAGGTGAGCGAGGCTGGCAGAGCTGGGGCCTGGCCTCTGCTGCCTGGCTCGCAGAGAGCTTCTTTACCTAACTGTGCTCTGGCAAGGGCCACTGGAAAGAAATCACTGTTGTCACTGACAGAGGGAGGCTCAGGCCACAGTCAAGATCATGGTTGTGGCAGGCTACTTCTATAATGGCCCCTAGTGAGCCCCGTCTCCTGCTGTTCACACCCACGTGTACTCCCTTGTGTGGGGGCTGGACCTAGTGACTTGCTTCTCACAAGCAGAAGGCCAGCAAACGTGAAGGTGAGGTCACTGCCCAGATTAAATGAGAGGACACTGGCTTCTGTCTCACTGGCACTCCGTCTTACCCTCTCATTTGGTCACTCTGACGAAGCCAGCTGCCATGTTGGGAGCTGCCACATGGAGAAGCCTACATGGCAAGGAACCGAGGAAGGCTTGGCCAGCAACCATTTGCTGGACAACTACCAGCAAGGAATTGGGGCCCCTGCATCCTGCCAACAACCATCGGTGTGCTCCTGGAAGCAGAGCCTTCCCAGTGGAACCCTACGATGACTGCAGCCTTTGAGAGACTCAGAGCCAAAGACCCAGCTAAGCCCCCCCACGATGCCTCACCCACAAAATTCAAGTGGTACTTCTACCCACTGCTGCTGGCAGTATCAACTGATAAAACTTCTGGAAAGCAATTTAACAATACATACTGACAAGAATAAAAATATCCTACTCCTTTGACACTCCTGGGATTTATTCTAGAGCAATAATCCAAACGAAAGAAAAAGTCACGTATGCACACAAGATAAATGTCATAATATCTCCAACGGCCACCGCACTCCGTCTCCAAAGAAGTATGCCACCTGACAACAGGGAAATGCTCATGTAATTTTATAATAAAATGGTTAAATTAATTATTAATTATGATAAATTAAATTGATGCTATATCATACAAATATTAAAAACTGTAACTGTGAAAATATTACCACCATGGAAAAATGCTTTATGTAAGTATAAATGATAAAACAAGCATATAAAACCACACCTATGCTGTGATTACTGTATACTAATGTGCACAAATGGGGGCCGGCCCTGTGGCGGAGCGGTCAAGTGTGCACGCTCCGTTGCGGCGACCTGGGACTCCCAGGTACTGATCCCGGGCGTGCACCGATGCACCACTTGTCAAGCCATGCTGTGGCGGCATCCCATGTGGAGTAGAGGAAGATGGGCACAGATGTTAGCCCAGGGGCAATCTTCGTTAGACAAAAGAGAGGGATTGGCATCGGATGGTAACTCAGGGCGAATCTTTCTCATCAAAAAAAAGGGCCGGCCCCGTGGCTTAGCCCTTAAATGTGCGCGCTCTGCTGCTGGCGGCCCGGGTTCGGATCCTGGGCACGCACCGACGCACCGTTTCTACGGCCATGCTGAAGCCGTGTCCCACATACAGCAACTAGAAGGATGTGCAGCTATGACATACAACTATCTACTGTGGCTTTGGGGGAAAAAATGTGCACATATGAACGAGGATTGGAAGAAAACAGTAGACAATGAACAAAGATGATTTCATCTGCTGGTAGGATTACTGAGGATTTCTACAAGATTTAGTCTTATATTAATGGCCCTCTCTTCAGACCAATATCAGAAACAAAAAGGTTAAATATACAAGCTTGAGAAAATGTCTCAATCATTCCTCCCTGCATTAATCACATTCTTCTCAAATCAGTGAACATCAAGCTCCTTTTAGGGGACACTTGTTTTCTCTTTGAAAGCCTCACACAGCTTCCTGTCTCTGCTGAGAGAAAGGCTCACAGCTCCTCTGCTGAGGGGTGGCTCTAATCCTCCACCCAATCCTTTATTGGTTCCTTTCCATGGGAGCTGGGGATGAGGGAACTGGGAAGGGACAAACAGAACAGTGTCCCCAGGAAGTGATAAGAGAGGTAAGAGTCAAATGAAGGCAGGTGGTTCGAACCCATGAGAGCCCCACTGCTCACAGCTCCAGACTGCACCATCCCAAGGAGGTGTAAGGTCCACTACCTGTTTGCCCAGCTGGGCCCCATCCATCAGAATAGACTTCTCCTTTATCCGTTAGGAACAGACTATGGTCCTGACCACAAGCGATCTATCAGACAAACAGAGGGAAGGTTGATGAGAAGAAATCCTTGGCAGCCCAGTGTCCTGCTCAGAGGACCCAAAGCACGGGAGCATTCCCTACTGCTCCTGAACCTGAGGGGGCCAAGTCCAGGCAGGCTGCCCCACACAACCTCCACTTCTTATTCTTTCTCACTCCACTGCAGCCTGGTTTCTGCCTGCCCCTCCACTGATGCGGCTCTTGCTAAAGGAAAGGGCCAGATGTCCTAAGGAGAAGACCCAAGAGCTCCTCCACCCCAGTCCATCCCTGAAGAACCACTCCCTTCTCCACAAGCCTTTCTCTTCCCCATCTCTCTCTTCTGCCTCTCCCATAGCTTCCAGTCTTGCTCCCTAGCTCAGCCTTACTCCTTACCCTTCAGTGTTGGAATCCTTCTCCAAGGTCTGTCTTCTGCCCTCTTCTCTCCTCCTCTTCACACTCCCCTGGGAGGCTGCATCCGTTTCCAAGGCTTTCTCTGTCACCTGTACACTGCTATCTCCATTCCCAACAACTTTACTGAGTTCCAGACCTGCTTTTCTAACTGCCTAATGAAAAGCACCGTTTACTAAATGCTTATTATGCCAGGCACTGTGCTAAGTCAATAACCAAGAACACCTACGAAGAAACTGAATCTCAGAGAAGGTTGGTAACTTGCCCAAAGTCATCCAGTTAATATGTGGGGAAGCAGGGACTTGAATTCGCATCCATGGGACTTTCAAGTCTGTGCAAGACGCACTATACTCTACTGCATACTAAAAACAATTTCACTCTCTACCTCCTCCTTGCTTCTGTCTCCCACTCAACACGAGCCTCCTCCTCTAGGACTCCCCCATCCGGGTTGAGAACATCGGCAGCCACTCATTTGCCAGTGGAGTCAGGCTCCATTCCCTCTAGCTCACTCCCTGGACCTCTTATCAAGCCCCAAATCTGGTCAATCCTCCTTACATGTCTCTCCACATGTCCCTTCTCCCCACGCCTTCCCAAGTGGCCTTCATCACCTCCTCCCCCAACCCTAGAAAACCCTGCATCGCTCACTCTCCACCTGTCTTCCAGCCTATGCCACAGCACTCCCCTGTAAGCATACCAAACTCCAGCCACCCCACATGCTCTCAGCAGTTAAAGGCTCCACCTGCCACCTCCCCTCTGCCATGAAACCTTTCCCACCACCCATTCCTGGTCTATCTGGTAAATTCCTCTGTCACCTCCTCCACGATGCCTTCTGTGCCTTCCATTCCATCCCCGGAAGACTTAATGACTCCCCTTTGCTACTCTTATAGCACTTTCGGTATGCATTCATTTATGTATTTAAGTATTGATTATAGATATCTACCATGTGCCAGGAACTGCCCCAAACATGGGAATAAATGGTGAACAAGATAAAGCCAGCCTGAAACACACACAGAGCCTGGGCACACTCAGGTACAGCTAGTTTTTTCAACTTGTCTCTCCCACTAGAGTGTTTTTCCCCCAAACCTTATTCAACTTGGTACCCCATGTTCCAGTACTGAACATCCTGGCCTACAGTAGCCAGGCGACCATTTGTATAAAATAATTTATTAATTCAGAAAATCCGCCTAAAAATTTCCCATCACCCCCCCCTAGTTTCCCCCTTTCAAAAGTGCCCTAAGGGGCAGAATGAGTAGCTCTCAGCCCACGCCTCTTACCTGGACCACCTGTCCATCGAAGGCCTGCGTTCTATGGACTTTGTGACTTCTGCTAATGGCTGAGGGCAATCTGGGGAGAAGCAAGACATATGGTCACGGTAAGCATTGTGGGGTTCTGGCCTCTCCTCTGTCATTCCTCACTGGCGGCCCCATACACACACATAGTAACTGTTAGGGAAACTCTCTAGGTCAAAAAGAAGGCAGAGTTAGACACAGGTGCAAAGGTAAAATAATACAAACTAAATCGCTTGGTGATTTTAATATGCTGCCAGAGCTGAGACTGGTGTTTAAACCCACCAGCATAACGCGAGGAACTAGAGGGAAATTTTTTTAAAGACCAACAGAAATAGAACTGAAACAGAGGAATTTTTGAAGTTAATCAATTTGGCTAAAAATAAAGAAGGAATCCAAAGAAGGTCTAGCCATCCCAATCAATGCTCATGCACCTGCCCTCCCACCAGGCTGATGCACGGAGCTCCCCCTGAGATGGAACAACACTCTCCACAGCTCTCCGTGGAGCGCTCACTGCTCCTCTCAGGCCTGAGGAACCTTGCTTGGTACTGCTCTGTGACTCTATCACACAGTAATCACTCCAGAGATGTTTAATGCTCAACACAACTTGGGGAGGGGTAGTCCTTGTGGGAACTCACCTGTAAGGTTCATTTTCCACCACCTTCCTTCCACATTGTCCGTAATAGCTGTTTGCCAGGCTGAAGACTAAAGAATACCACCACCAATGAAATCAGTTCTACAGGTGTGTGGAACCCAAGAATGTCAGGACTGGAAGGGGGTCTGGAAAGTGGTCCTAGTCCAACTGCTCACCCAACTGCCACTGGGTTTCCTTCTCCAATATTCCCAGCCAGTGCAGGCACACCTCCAGGCATGCTGGGGTCCAGACATGCTGCAACAGGCTGGGCCACCTGTACTTTCCCTCTGCTTCTCCTCTGGGCCCTCGTTCTGCCTCTCAGGAATTCCATGAGAGGCGAGCACCTCCTGTGAAAGGACTCAGCACCCCCTTGTCTTGACATGAGTACAGCCATGTTTGGCCACTCCATTGACCTACAGCCACCAGCACAAAAAGAAATATAAAAGCTGCTTTCTGAGTGGTGGGAACTGGCCCTTCTCCCATGAACATAGTTGCAATGTGTAAAAATTTCAAGGCCCTCGGGCGCCACAGCCTGGGCCTGACTGACCATCTGTGCTGGGCTGGGACGATAACCACAAACCAACGCACGTACACAACTACTGGGCTGCGACAACAGCCAGGGTGCTCAGTGCATGTACGCCACTGATAACCTTTTGTGCATGGAAACACTGAATGCTTGCTCTGTAAACTCTGTAACTGCTTATATAAACTGCTGGAAAGCGAGGCCTGGTGAGAGTTCCACTTGTGGAAGGGACGCCTTGCCCAGGACGTGTGATTCCCACACACCCATGTCGATTGACAGGACTCTCTCGGTACTGGGGCGTGGATGTTGTGAGTAATGGATTTATTGTGAAGTAATTGATCTGATGTGTTCTCTTTTCGGTCAACCTGGTGTTTCTCTTTCCGGTTGCCTTGTGTCATTTCCCTTCAGTCGATCTGGTCGAGCCAATGTTTTTCCATTTCTGATCGAGCCAATGTTTTTCCCTCTTATTATATGACCTATTCGAATCTGCCGCTATCTCAGCTGATCAGGGGTTTCCCATTCTGATGGAGCTGGTGTTTTTCCCTCTTATTATTTGACCTATTCTGATCTGTTGGAGGACTACCGCCTTTACTATCCTCTGTATAATAAGATATACCTTCAGTCCATTTGTTTGGAGTGGAGTTTCTTTTACGTCTCCAATCGAATCCCCCGAACCGCTCATAACACCCCATTCCTTGCACCTGTCACCAGGTTGCCCTCAAGGCCAAGTCCCCTCTGGAAAGAGTTCCTAAACACCACCTTCGGCTTTTCCTACAAAGAACCCTAGCCAGAAAATGAAATGTGATGAATTTCATCAAGTTGGCCTTCCCTGGAATAACCACTTTTTTGGAGACGGTCGGGGTTACCCAGGAGCCTGGACTCTGAAAGCCCCGCGTCTTGGAGGAAGTGTTAGCAAACAGGCTTCTCTCAGTACAAGGGAAAAGCCGTTTACACACGTAGCCCAGCTCAGTGACTTCACAACAAAGGCAGGCGTTGATGAGGCTGCCTGGTGTGCACTGTCATGTTTACATATACCTCAGATTTCCCAAGAACCACAGAGAGCAGAGAACAGAAAAGAGTCAGCCAAGTCTGCCCAACATAGTCTCTTGAGCCATGCTCCTGATTTGCTCGGGAAATTCCAACAGCCTCACAATCAGATGTGGGTCAATCAAATGGGCCACTCAGGCCCTATGGCAAGAAAGTGGTCCCCCCACCATCCATCAATCTTGAACAGGTCAATTCACGTCCTTCACCGTCTTGTCAGGACGACAGTGGGTGCTGCCAAAGGAGACCTGTAGCACCTGTGTCTCCTGAGGTCTGTCCAGAGGCAGTGGGACAGGTGAGAGCTCCAAAACACACGCGTCTCCCCTCGCTGAAACAAACACAACCAGGGCGAGTGCACTGACGCAGAGTCAGAGCACTTCTAACATGAGAGATGACACTGCCCCACCCCTACATTGTTACACAGTGAGATCGGAATGACTTACTCAAGCCACATAAGTTAGTGGCACAGCAAGGACCAGAACCCTGGCCCCCAAGTCCAACCCACTGCACCACACTGCCTCCATGACACATGGGGTTACTGAAAAGCATCCTTAGTCTTATTAAAGAAAGCTCTTCACATGTCATTTCACACCATTTGAATTTTTCAGGAAAGTAAAAGCAATAGCCACTTTCTGCAATAGCCACTAGGATTTCTCAGTATGGTGAAAAACAGCACATGTTATATGACACCACTTCTAATAAAGGAAGCAAAAAGAATACATTTGTAGATGCATTTGCTCGCACATGCATTACATCTCTCCAGAAGGATAAACAGGAAACTGTTAACACAGGTTGTCGACAGGGAGAAAAATCATGATCCTGGGAGGACAGAGGTGGAAAGCAGACTCTTCATCATATGTTCTATGGCGCCATTACGATTCTAAATTATGCAAATATGTTACCTATTCAAAATAGAAAATTTTAATTTTTAAATAAGCATGTAAGATGAAATGTTGTCTAGAAGTCACTCTAAAGAAGAAACTTGGGGCCGGCCAGGTGGCGCAAGCGGTTAAGTGTGCGCGCTGTGCTTCGGCGGCCCGGGATTCGCTGGCTTGGATCCTGGGCGTGCGCCGACGCCCCACTTGTCACGCCATGCTGTGGTGGCGTCCCATATAAAGTAAAGGAAGATGGGCACAGATGTTAGCTCAGGGCCGATCTTTCTCGGCAAAAAGGAGGAGGATCGGCATCGGATGTTAGCTCAGGGCTGATCTTCCTCACAAAAAATAAATAATAAAAAATAAAGGAATTAAAGCAGAAACTTATTCTTCTTTATAATCCTACTGGAGAGGCCAGATTGGTCTATGTATGGAATTCCTCTGACAGGTTTTAAACAATGAACTTTTGACTATTTACAGTGGAGTCTGGAGTTGAGGAGAAGATCTGCAAACGCACTGGTTCTCAACATACTCCTCACTAATGACCCCCTATCTTCTCCTATAATCCTCATCTTTAAAAACATCTCATCCACCAAATAAATGGCATTATGAATGTTATAATAATATACTTGCCCATCCATATTCATCAGTGACTGATATAATTTGCAGACAGAGCTTTTGATCTGCATGAAATAACTGGTTTATCACAATGAGATGATGTGATTCTAGGCAAAATCAAAGAAAATGGACAATGTTGTTAGCTCATATTAGTAGCTGAAAATATGAAGTACTTTAAAATACTGACAAGTGATTCACATCCCCCATTACTATCTGCATGGACCCCTAAGGGCCTGGGAAAAGTTAATATATAACATTGAAAGGGAAACTGGCTCTAGGTCCAACTACCTATTGACAGGAAATACAGAGGACAGAGGATCATGTCAACCAGCACCACAGGGATGCATTCAACAAACTGAAGACTGGAAAATTCTATAGAATAAACAATGAGATTTCTTCGTTAAATGCATTTCAAGGATAAAAGATTCAAACAGACTTAAAAGACTATAAAAGTCTTCTCAACCACTTGCAATGTCTAGACCTTATCCAGCTTTTGATTCAAATAAATTTTTAAAAATAAAATAAAAATCTATTGACACTTATAAGACAACTGTCAGTTTGAACACTGACAAACTATTTGATATTAAGGGATTACATTGTTAATTATTTTTAGGTGTGATGCTATACTTACCACTCTTTTCAGTCCTTATGTTTTTAGATATGTACTGAAATATTTATGAATGAAATCAATTTTCTTATGATTTGCTCTAAATTTGCTGAGGGAGAACATGGGGGAAATGTGTAAAACAAGATCGTCATGAGCTGATGATGGTGGAAGCTGGTGATGGCCCATGCGGTGCATTATCTTATTCCATCCACTTTTGCATATGTCTACAATCATTCTTAACAAAAGGTAAAAAGAAATGTCATTTGGCATCGTACAGCCAATAAAGACTTCAATACTAAGGGTAAAAGGATTCTGATATGAAATTCAGTGAAAAAAGGCAGAAAACAAAATATACACTGTGATCAAAATTCTATAAACAGACATTTGCATACAAATGAGGGAAGAGGGAAAAAAATGAAAAGAAAGATTTGTCCAGTATGTATTTCTGGGTAATTCCCCTTTATTTTAAAAAATGTTTCATATTGTCCTCATCATATTGATTGACTCGTGTCTACTTTTGCAAATATCATAAATCATTTCTAACATTTTATAATCCAATTTCAAATATCTGGAATAAAGCCTCCATCTTAAGGCTTTCATTGAATTTTTTGCCCAGACCACATTCTAGGCACTGTAGAGTGTCTCAGGATATCTCAAGCTAGGAAACAAAGGTCATCACTCTGGGGCCAAAAAATAACATCCCTACTTATCAGCAAAGGACCTTTACCAAACAGGCTGAAAATAATCTAGTCCAGATAGTTCCAAACAATGTGCCTTTCAAGACTCCATCTATGTTGTTGTTACGGTTTGCTTTATGTCATCAGATTCTTGAAAATCAGAGGGAGCTTCCTCAGCAAATCACAGCAGAAAAAGCCAAGGCGAGAGCCTCAATTTTCTCTTTTCGGCTCCTGTGAAATCCAAACTGAGAATCTCTGTTGAGTTCCATCTACCAAACTTTCGTCCCATCCTTAGCTTTAGAGGACAGCAGTGTGAATCCATGGCCACAGGCGGCAGGTGAAATCTGAAAAAAAGTTCCCATAAAGCATTCACTGATCTGGGACGTCCAGTTTTTCCAGCAATAAATGGCAGCTTGTTTACCCATTCCAAGAACACACACTATTAACACAGCAACCAACACTTATGGAATGTTTGCTACATGCTAAGTGCTTGAGATGCACTATCTCATTTCATCTTCACACTCACCCAAGGATCTAGTTATCAGATCCTCCCCATTCACCAAGACACAGTCTCGCAAAGCACTAAAGTTGAACATTACCTTAGTTTGAATCTTGGCAACACCAGAGGGTCTACAGCTGGTAGACCCTGACCAGTTGTGTGATCTGAAACAGACTGCTTGACCTCTCTGTGTCTGTTTCCCTCTATGTGAACTGGAGTTGAGAACAATATCTCTCTTATTGGGTTGTTGTCAGGACTAAATGAGTTAATAGAGCTAAAGCCCCTACAGTGAATAGTACTTGACTTAATGTGTAAGAGCGACGGCACGTACTCACTATCATTACTGGTGGTAGTAAGAGGAGTAGTCGATAGAGGAGAAAATCGAGGCTCCTAGAGATTAAGTAACTTGTCTAATACAGTCACGCGGCTAAGATGTGGAGGCTGTCTGATTCCAGAATGCACCCTCTTGACCCTGATACTGCACTGTGACATTCTCAAAGCCCTGCCATGAAGAAGCATTCATACCACAGCCACAGCGAAAGTGACACATTCACAGCCCAGTGACTCTGTTGGGTGTTTCACCCAAACGCGATGTGATGTTATCAATCCTCACTTTCACTGGCCACATGAGGAAACGGAGGATTTGGTAGGGCTGAAGCCAAGGGCAGCCTGGCTTTAGAATCGGCTCCTTTCCCATAAAACCCAGAGTGAGCACCTTCCCGGGTGGCCTGGGATAGTCCTAGCTTACACCTGATGTCCCAACGTTCACTCTCGAACAAACTGGACAACAAATTCTACAGTGACCCAAATGACGCCCCACTGTCCCTTGGCTGTTTACAGTTTATCACAGGCCTCTGTAGTCAATCTCAGAGACTATATATAAACCTAATCCTTAGGAAAAGCCAGCTGACCAATAACGAGCAAATGTGAAGAATTTTCTTGGCGGGGGTGCCGGCCATGTGGACTAGTTCCCAGTGAGTGAGTTCGGCGCGCTCTGCTAGGGTGGCCTGGGTTTGGTTCCAGGATGCAAACTTACACCACTTTTGGTGGCCAGGCAGGGGCTGCGACCCACATACAAAATAGAGGATGACTGGCACATGTGTTAGCTCAGGGTGACTCTTCCTCAGCAAAAGAAAGATTTTCTTTTTACTTGCAGCATGGCCTGAGGAAAGCTAGCTAAATATTTCCTTTAAATTTGACGTGTTGGTGACTTGTTTAATCAAGTCATCCCAAAGTGACATATCCCTCCTTTTTCCCTGTGATATTTTCTCTCCTCACATTCACAGGGAACATATACACATGCACCCCTGTGTGAGTCAAAAAGCTCAGTTCCCTGGCCTTTGGGAATGGCTTGGGTCCACAGAAACGACCCACTGGGGAGGCAGGAGCCAGCCCCCGACCACACGGCAGGAAACATAGAAAAGAAGCGAGTCCACAGAGGATGCCCAGCACCCTATGCTTTCTCTCATTGCTTGTGGTAGCTGTTGATTCAACACTCAACAAATACTTGGTGAGCACCTACTGTGTTATTAAATCTGCTAGTATGGGAAAAGGCTTCGAACAACACCTGACACAGAGTCAGCATTCGGTAATGTGTGTTATAATAATGTGCCAGCAGAGCACTTCCAACTATGGTGGAGTGAAGAAGTTAGTGAAGCTCTCACCAAAAAAGAACTGCAAAACTGGACAAAATTATTTAAAAAACACCACTTCACGGCCTGGGAAATCAATAAAACACAAAGAAACTGAGGAATTATTCACAGAAGACTGTGAGAACTACAGGTAAGAACAGCTGGAGACTTCAGACTTCCTGTCTTGTGTTGTTCCTTCTGCCCCAGCTCAGTTAGCACAGAAGTTTGAACAGGACAGGGCTGGCCATGAAAACCTTCAGCTTTGTTGCCAGAATGCACAGACCTTCATTGGATGCTGAAACTGGAGGGTGCAAACTCATGCCCATCAGCAAACTAGTAGGAAACAAACAAGTAAAATGCACAACTCGACGAGCCTGATTGCAATGGTGATTGGGGCAAGAGGAGAGGCAGACCAGCCAGAAATTTCATGGGAAAATGCTAGAAAAGAGAGAGCGACAGAAGCCTCTGCCCACATCCACGGCTTTCTGAGAAACTGCACGAATGGACAGATGAGACCTGAGCACCGGTGGAAAGTAAAGATGAGGAGACTGGAGAACAGGCTGAACTTTGATGTGGTTCCAACCTACAGACAATCAAAGGTAGAGAGTAGAAACCTTAGAAGCTCAAGTTGTTTGAGCACAACCTCTGCCCAAATCATTGGCTGACCACAAAGGGATGCAGACTGGGGGCAACCCTCAGGAAGTCAGGCTAAAAAAATAAGAGGAACCGAGCAAAGACATCAGTGGCCACGCACAGCCCAGGAGGCTGAGGCTATAGATCAAGTCCATAAAAATTAAAAAACAAAACAAAAGAAAAAATCCTCAGCATGAAAAATATCAGAATCCAAAATTGTTATAATATATCATGAAAAACTCCAGTTTTTAACAAAAAAAAAAAGTACAAGAATTAAGAAAGAGTGACATATACCAGGGGGAAAAAAGCAGCCAACAGAAACTGACACGCAGTTGACCCAGATGTTAGATTTATCAAAGATATCAATGAACTGTTTTTCAAAGACTATTTTAAGACCATGTTAAAAAACCATATGAATACATGATGACAATGACTTGACAAATACGGACGCTGAATACAGAAAAACAAACACAAAAATCCTAAATAGAAATTTTAAAGTTGTAAAGCAAAATAACAAAATAAAGAATTCACTATATAGGCTCAACAGCAGATTTGAGATGGCAGAAGAATCAGTGAACTTGAAGAAATAGCAATAGAAAGTATTCATTCTGAAAAATAGAGAAAAAAAAGACTGAAAAAGAAAACGAATGGTGCTGCAGAGACCTGTGGCACAACATCAATTGTATTAACAGTCAGGAAATGGGAGTCTCAGAAGGGCAAGAGAGAAAGAAAGTAGAACAAAACACTTATAGAAAGAATGGCAGAAAACCCACCAAATTTTATGAAAAAACATAAATCTAAGATCAAAGATGCTCAACAAAACACAGTTAACCTGTTAAAAAACAAACTCTGGAAAGCACCCAAAGAAAATGGACTCATCAGGTACAAGGCAACAACAATCAGATTCACGGCTCACTTCTCATCAGAAACTACGGAGACCAGAAACGAATAGAATGACATATTCAAAGTCTGAAAGACAAAAACTGTCAACCAAGCATTAATTCTATATCCAGCAAAATTACACTTTAAAAAAAATTGAAGCTGGAATAAAGACATGACCAAACAAAGACTGACAGAATTCACTGAGAGCAGACGCGTCTGAACAAGAACTAAAGAAGTCCTTCAGGCTGACAGGAAATGACAGCAGATGGTCAGTAACAATCACAAGAAGAAATGAAGAACATCAGTCAAAGTAATTATAAAGGTAAATATAAAACACTGCACAAATATATTTTGTCTATCTTCATCACTTAAGAGATTTAAAGGACAATCGCACAAAATCATAATTATAAATTGCTTTGCTGGGCTTCAAATGTAGAAAGATGTGGTATAGATCACAACAACCACACAAACGAGAGAGGAGGAAATGGAGCAATGTTGAAACAAAGTTAGTTTCCTCAGGATTAGGTCACTATTAACCTGAAGTAGATTGTGATAAATTAGGACACATATTTTAATCCCAAGAGCAACTACTAAAAAAACAAACAAAATATAGTAAAACACCAAACAAAGGAATTTAAAAAGTCCGCTAGAAAAATAACTATTAACCACAAAAGAGGGCCTCAAAGGAAGAGCAGAGAGAAAAAAATGACATAAAGAAACAGAGCAAAATGGCAGATGTGATCCGACCACATCCGTAACTACATTCAAAGGACATGGATTGAGCAATGTCGGTGAAAATAGTGGAGCAACAAAAACACTGGGAAACTGTCAGAATCCACTTTTCAAAACTCTGACAAAGAACCAAAGACTTCAAGCAATCTGGGGGATGTTTACTCCAGGAAAGCAGCTGACTCTCAGTCAGAACAGCAAGCTTGGTCGCATTTTAATCTGACCTATTCCCATCCACCTCTCTTCAGCTCTGCAGGAGCCCTCAACACAAACAGCTCACAATTTCAGTGGAAATCAGCAATCTGGCAGCCATGGGGGGAGGCAGAAAAGGATTGGAACAACTGCAAAGCCCCACTCCCAGAGAACTCGCGTTTCATCTGTCTGGTAGTGCCCTGCAAGACCCCATTAACAAGGCTCTATTTTTCTGACCTGATGCAGATATCACCCAAAACAAACAGCCTTTCCTCCTGGAGTGTCTGTTGAAAACAATGAGAGGCTAATAACGAACATTAAAGCTGCCTGGGTGGTGCATAATAGTAGGAGCAAACAATATAGATTAACCCAGAAACTATCAACCAACTTGACCTGACATCTCTAGAACACTGCACCCAAACAACAGCAGAATACACATCCTTTTAGAACACACAGGGAACATTCTCCAGGATAGACCATATTCTAGGCGAAAAAAGAAAGTCTCAATACATTTAAAAGGACTGAAATTAAAGTATGTTCTCTAACCACAACAGAATGAAATTGGAAATCCACAAATAAAGAAATTAGGAAAACCATCAATATTTGGAAAGTAAACACTTCTAAATGACTCCAGGGTCAAAGAAGAAATTCCAAAGAAAACTGAAAACTACTTGAAGGTAAATGAAGACAGAAGAAATACAACATATCCGAATTTATGGGCTGTAGCTAAATAGTGCCTAGAGACAAAATTATAATTTTAGCTTTAAACTTTAGTTTAAAGCTTGTAATGTAGCTTTCAATACCTACATGACAAAAGAAAAAAGACCTCGACAATAGCCAAACCTTCCACCTTAAGAAACTAGAAAGAGCAAACTAAACCGAAAGCAAGCAAAGAAGGGAAATACTAAAAATACAACTAGAAATCAATCAAACAGAAAACAGAAAATCAATAGTGAAAATCAATTCAACAAAAATTTGGTTCTCTCGAAACATTAATAAAGTTGACAATTCTTTAGCTAGACTGACAAAGGACAAAAGAGAAAATACAAATTACCAAAATCGGGAACTAAAGAAAGAAGATTACTACCAACGTACAGAACTGTGGGAGATCAGAAGTGAATACTAGAAACAACTTTATGCCAACAAATTAGATAACTAACAAGAAAAAACACATTCCTAGGAAGACACAAATTACCCAAGCTGACTCAAGAAGAAATCGAAAATTTTAATGTGCCTATAACAAGCTTAAAAAAATTAAATTAGTAATAAAACAAGCTCTTCTTACCAAGGAAAGTCCAGACCCAGATAACTTACTTCACTGGTAAATTAACCCAACATTTACCTAAGGAATAACACCAATTCTTCACAAACTTTTCCAGAAACTCATTCTATGAGGCCAGGAATATCCTGATACCAAAACCAGTCAAAGACATCACAAGAAAAAAATCCTCAATAAGATGTTAGCATAACCAACCCAGTGGAAAAAGGATTATTGTCCAAGAACAAGAGGAATTTCTCCCAGGAATGCAAGCTGGTTTAACATCCAACAATCAACTAACGTAATATATCCTACTCACAGAATAAAGGACAAACATCACATGATCACCTCAACAGATATACAAAAAGCATTTGACAGAATCTAGTCCCTATTCAGGATTTTAATAAAGAAAAGAAACTCCGCATAAGCTAGGACAAGAAGGGAACTTCCTCAACTTGAGGAAAGACATCTGTGAAAACCTTACAGCTCGCATCACCCGCAATGGTCAAAGACTGAATGCTGTCTCCCTAAGATCAGGAACAGAACACGGACAACACTTCAATTCAACACTGTACTGAAGGCTCTACCCAGTGCAATTAGGCAAGAGAAAGAAACAAAGCCATGCAAATTGGAAATGAAGACGTGAAACTGTCTTGATTCACAGACAACCAGACAACACCATCCTGTATGTAGAAAATCCTAAGGAATACACAACAACATATAAAACTAATATACAAGTTCAGCAAAGTCAAAAGATAGAAGGTCAATGTACAAAAACCAAAGGTATTTCTATATACTAGCAAGGAAAGCTCCAAGAATTACGTTGAGAATACAATTCTATTCAAAATACCATCAAAAAGGATAAAATGCTTAGGAATAACTGTAACAAAAGAAATGCAAGAGTTGTATACTGAAAACTACAAAACATACTTGAGAGAAATTAAAGACCTACTTAAATGAGAGATTCTACGTTCATGGATTGGAAGACAAAAGAATGTTAGAGGGCATTTGTGCCCAAATCAATCTACAAATTCAACATAATCCCTACCAAAATCCCAGCAAGTACTTCTGCAAAAACTGACAAGCTAATCCTAACATTTATGTGGAAAATCAAAAGACTCAGAATAGACAAAACAATTTTTAAAAACAAGAACAAGCTGGAGGACTTACATTTCCCAATTTCAAAATTTATTATAAAGCTACAGTAATCAAAAGAGCATAATTTTAGCATACGGTTAGACATATAGATCAACGGAACAGAACTGACAGTTCAGAAATAAACCCTGACTGTTTACAGGCAACTGACTTGGACAAAGGTGCCAAACAATTCAATAAGGAAAGGATAGTCTTTCAACTAATGATCCTAGGACAATGGGATATCCACATGGAAAAAGGCCCCTACCCCACACCATACACAAATACCAGGTCAAATGGCTGGCTCATAGACCTAAACAGAAGAACTAAAACTATGACGCTCCTACAAGAAAATATAGGAAAACTATCTTTGTGATCTTGGGTTAGGCAAAGACTTCTTACACATACCAAAAACACAATCCACAGCAGAAAAACTGATCAACTGAATTTCATTAAAATTTAAATATTTGTCTCTTCAAAGGACACTTAAGAAAATCAAAAGAAAAGCCGTGGGCTGGCAGAAAATATCCGCACATATCATGTATATGATAAAGGACCTCTATCCAGCACACATAAATAACTCTTACAACTCAATATTAAGGAAAAAACAACGCAACTTGTCATTCCTCTGGAGCTTCAATGCCCCGTTTCTCTTGATCTCCCCTTTTCAGTTCAAGATCACTTGTTACCCTTGACAGACAAGTCAGAAGCCACACTGGTCCAATCTGCTGCTTTTTCATCCCGCATCGAGATTCCCACAAGCATCCCCAACAAGAACCTATCCCAAGCACCTCGTTTTGCTCTTCTGACTGTTGGCTCCAAGAGAAGCTGCCGCAGGTCGCCCTCTGCTGCCATCTTTTCAAACCTGAGTCAAGGCAGACGCCTCCTGTGCAAACACCCTAGTGTGTGCGGACCTCCGCTCCTCCTCGCTCATCCCTGTACCTGCTCCAGTTAACGCTTCCTTTCCCTCTGGCCCACCGACTCCAGCCGGCCCGCAAGGTCCCAGAGCTTTTGCAGCCGTCTGTCCTAACATCAGAACTTCCGGGGCCAACCGCCCGAGTGCTGATCCCACTGTACCTCCCCCTACCAGCTGTGGGGTCTGGGGCCTGTCCTTTGACCTGTCTGAGCCTCCCTCTGCTCCCTGATATGTGGGGACAACCCCGACCCGCCGGGGAGGTGTGGCTCCCACGGGCCGCCACAACCCCGCCGTTTCCGCGCCTCCATCAAGGCAGGCAGCGCCCCTGTCGCCTCCCCCTCCTGTGCCTGTGGCCGCTCGAGGGGTGCCCTCCCGGAGTCTCACCCTCCAGCGTGGCAGCTTCTCAAGAGGCCGAGGGCACGGGGAGGAGCAGCGGCGGCAGTGGCCGGAACGCGCCGAGGGAGGGGCCGCCCGCTCCTTCCGCTCCAGCTCCAGGAGGGATGGCAGCGGCTCGACCCGGCGGCGCGGACGCGAGCTGGCGCGGGGCTCCGCCCGGAGCTGGGCAGCACGAAGGGGGGGCGCCCTGCGCCCCGAAAAGCTGCAGCCCCCCACGAGGATGCGGTCGGCGCCGGCCGCGCGCTCGCCAACCTACAGGCCCACAGGCGCGCCCCCGGCCTCCGCCGCCTCCTGCCGACTCGGTGAGCACACGGCCGCCGTTCAGAGCCCTCGCCCCGCCCCCGGGGCAGCCCAGCCGGCGCCCCAGCCGGGCCCTCGCCGCCGGCGCCATCGCCGCTTCACCCCTCCAGGCCACCCAGCGAGGCCAATTTGTGTGACCCTTGACCCCACACCCTGGCGAATGCGCCCGCCTCCAGGTTTCCTATTGGCTGAAGGCAGAGGTGCTGAGGGACCCCAGTGGCGCATCCAGGGGGGCTGGGCTGGGCGGAGCCGGGGACCTGCGATCCTCAGGGTGGTGGATGGGGCCCAGGTCCTGGCCCTGCCACCTGGTGCGCGACCTTCCTCTGAGCTCCAGCTCCGCCTGAGCGCCGTCCCCTTCCCGTGGAGCACACGTTTCCCGAGCATCTGCCCGGCTCCTCAGGGCGCAGGGCGCTTTCCTGTCGCCAGGTCCTTTGCTTCTTGGCATCAGCCTGGGAAACGCTGGAGGGGTGGCGCCCTCCGCGCATCTCCAGGTAAGTCCTTCCCCTGCCCTGTGTAGTCCCTTTGCCACTGTCCGTTGTCATCTCTTCCCTGGCCTTGTCGTGGGCGTTCCCCACCCTCATCAGCTACTAGGCAACTCAGTCCCTGCTCCAGCCACAGTGAGCTAGAGGGTAGCTCTTCCTATTGGCATTCGCTGCCAAAACCCCTGCAGGCATTCCCCACTGTCTTCCACAGTGCATCCTCCTCCCCGGCTCACCTCACTCCTCAGCGCTTCATCCACTTGAGCAGAGGGCTCCACTTGTGCCTTCTGATCCCACCGCTGTTTCAGGCCTCCCTACTTTGCACGCACTGCCTCCAATGCCCTTCAGATGTCTGGCAAACTCCTAGTCATCTTCTAAGATCCAGCTCAAGCACCTCCTTTGAACTTCTGTGAAAGCAAGTACTTCAGTTCCTTCAGGTTGTCCTCACCAATGTTGTCCTCCTACAGGTTGGGAGGCGGCCAGGAACAAGGGGTGTCCTCCTGAATGAATGACCAGGAGTCTGGGGCCCTTGTTTCTAGTCCTGCTTCGGCTACTGACTAGTTGTCTCCCTTTTCTGGATCTCCTGTCTGAAATGAGGGGACGGGTTAAAACAAAAGTCAATACATGAAATGATATTTTTAAAATGAATGAGGTGTTTTGACTTTATGGCTTGTAGGATGTCTTGCAGCCGGTTATGATCCCTGGTGGGCATGCCCAAATACTAGCCCCAAATGCTGAGGGCCAACGCCCTCTGTCTTCCCTCCCTTGCTTCCTTCTCTCTCTTTCTCTTGATATTGCTTGATCCCTAGAAGTAATCCAGTTTTAATCTACTCCCAACACCAGTTCAGATTACCTTGTTGTCCTGGAATGTGCCTTGTATCCAGTCTGAAATGTGTTTTTACTGTTTCCTGGTGAAATGTGGTGGATGTTTTACTGTTCTGTGGGGCTGTTTTGCAGAGAGTGATCAGGGAAAACTGACTGATAAGATATGGTATCCAGGAGACTGCTCCTCGAAGGCCTCCACCTGCAGCAAACGTAATTAACCAAAGCTATGAAGTCAGTAGTCTGCTGGGCTATGAGATCTATCCTCTGTTTGCACTGAGGTCGTGCTTCCCTTGGACTGCTCTGAATCAGTGAGTGAGGCAGGGATAGACACTCAGGCAGACCTGTTCCTGGGAGGCATGGACTCCTCTGCTGATCTGCTTGTGCTCAAGGACTCCCCAGTGGCATTCCTAAGCCTTCCTTAGACTATACAGCAGTGTAGGACACTTGGACCCATCCGTCCCTCTATCTCCCCCTCATTTAGAGTCAGACTTGCATCATGGCCTGATGGCTCTCCCACTTTGCCAGGCTCCCCCACCCCATTTTCTGTTACAGAAGCATTTCCCCTCATAAAATCCTTGCCCGTTTAATCCTGTCTTGGTGTCCACCTCTCAGAGGACATTTGAGCCAAGCCATGATAAATGAAGAGTGAGCCATTTACACATCCTGGGTAGAGGTTCTAGGCAGAGGCTACCTCAAGTACAGAGGCCCAGAGGTGAGAGACTTCTTGGGGGTGTGTGCCGCAAACCAGCCCAAATAACACCAGATACACCAAAATAGTCCTGCCCAACTTTAGGTTGCTTTTGGTAGAGAGGAGAGCCAGCAAAACTTTGCCTTGGTAATGGTTAGCTAAGGCCCACAACCTCATTACCAGGTTATAATGCAAGCGAGTCTCACGTGAAATGTTGTCACACAAGCAGACATTTACTTAAAAATATTCCTTAGGAATCAGGGAATGAAAGAACTCGTAAATCCTATTCTGTAAGCTCAGCAAAGTCTCAGCTCTCTGTCCTTTTAGATGAACCTACCAGCCACATGCTTGCAAGATTTTCTTTAGGCAAATAGCACATTCCAGAAACAGAATTTTTGTTTCCTTTTTCACAGCAGTTGGCATTAGGCTGGATAGAGCTGCTTGGAGATCAAACCTCAGGCAGACCTGTTCCTGTGAGGCATGGACCTGGTTCTGCAACCTCCTCTTTTCACTCAAAACTACATTGGAGATATTTTTGTAACAATTTGCTTGGACCTATGCCATTCTTTTTCACTGTTACATGTTGGTATGAGTAAACGACATCTCCTTTGACTGTTCTTCTTTTGGTGCACATTTGGGTTGTTTCCAGTTTTTGCTATTACAGTATTAAAACTCTTGTTTTAATTCTCACGTCAACAAATGTCCTTTTTCTAATCTATGGAATGCTACGTTTCTCACCTTTTGTGCTTCTCCTTGGTGCTTTAGCTCTTTAGAATGGCCCTCAAACGCTGAAGTGTTGTGTAGTGTTCCTAAGCACAAGGAGCCTGTGATGGGCCTTTCGTAGAAAATGCTGTGTTAGATGAGCTTCCTTCAGGCATGAGTTACAGATAGTGCTGTTGGCCGAGAGTTCAACTAATGAATCAACAATCTATATGAAATAAGGTGTCTTTCAAGAGACACACATAAGACAAGGTTGTGCATTGAGAGGTTCCCAAACATGTCACGACCAGAGGCTGCGGAAACCTCACCTTGTCCTTCCCCTGGGAGCACTGGATCATTCTTGCTCATGCAGTGTCAGCAAAGAATTGACAGAACATAACTCTTCCAAATAAGGAGGGTCAATGATAACATAATGGAGATATTTTCAAACCTCTCTTTTAAAAACCATATCTACAAAGCAGGTAGCTTCTCAACTAACTGTTGAACTGTTGTCTTTACTTTGAAAGGACAGAGTTTTTAACAGTATCCACTAGGACGCATATCTTTGATGGCCACTTATAACAAAAACCTCAGCAAATTTGGGACGATTGTCTTTTTGCAAAAGACAATGTGTACAAAATACATATATTAACGTCAAGACGGTACTTACCTCTGGGGAGGAAAGAGAGAGGAAGGAGAATGATGTCTTCCACTGTGTAATATTTCTTAAAAAACGACATCAATAAGGTGTGCTCTGTTAAATCTCAGCAAAGAGTAATGGTTTCTGTTATCCTATTCTCCTTCTAAGTATATTTAAAATAAATATGTAACTGGAACTGAGATGAAATAACACTAATGTAATAGATCCTATTTGCTGGAGTGCTCCCACCATCTGATGGACAGCTCATGATGGGTTGGTGATGTCACTGACCCCATCTAAGGTCAGGACACGTTGTTTACCAGCTGTGGCGCTAGAGAAGGCTCGGTCACCAGCAGCAGAGCCAGAGTTACCTCAACCTACAAAGTTAGAGCCACATGGCACCAGATCCTGCTCCAGCTGTGGACTAGTGAGAGCTCTGGTGCCAGCTCTAGAGCTCAGTTGCGGCCAGCTCCAGAACTAGAGCTCCTCCAGCTCCCACACTTGACCAGCTCCAGAGCAGCAGCCATTTCCATCACTGGCTCCCGCACCAAATCTGTCAACAATGCAGAGCTAGAGTCAGTCTCAGGACCGGAGCCAATTCTAGAAGCAGGTCAGGCACATCGCCTGAGACAGTCCGAGCTCCAGCCCCAGATCAAGTCCAGCTCCTGGGCCAGTGGCACAGCCAGAGCTGGTGGTATCTCTAGCATCAGCCACAGCAGTGGCTCCAGCGCTAGAGCAGCTGCAGCACCACCCTCATCGTCAGCAACTAAGGCCCAGCCGGCTCCAGCTCCACCCTAGAGCTGTCCTTCACCTTGCCTGTGAGGGCAGGATGTCTTTTCCCTTTTCTATGTTTTATGATTTTTTATGTTTTATGTGTTCAAATTTAGATTCAATAAAGTGTAATGTTTTCATCACTTAAAGTTGTACAATTCAGGGCCGGCCATTAACTACATCTTCTATGCTGTGTACCGTCACCATTATCTAGTTCCAGATCATTGCTTCACCCCACCAGAACCCCTGTACCCATGAAGCAGCCATGCCCCCATATCCACTTCCCCCACACCCTGAGAAGCACTGATCTGCTTCCTGTCTCTGTGCATTTCCCTGTCCCTGGTATGGCTGTCCTGAGCACAGCCAACCCTCCTTTGGCCCCACCCCCCCCATGCTGAATACCCCTGAGGATGCCAATGTGTTCAATGCAATGAACCCGAAGCCTAGTATGACTTTGACCTGAAGAAGCCCACCGTCACCAAGGGGGTGAGGTCAGGCATGGAGCCAGCTCAACCCAGCCTCACATGAAGAGGAGGGACTCGATATTGCCAAGGGCACCTTCTCCTCAGTCCCTAGTGCTGTTCAGCCACAGGGCTTGGGTGGACGTGGATAAGGTGCCCACACCAAGCTCCCTCCAAATCTAGGATCTAACTGCCAGAGGCTCTGATGAGACTGCTCGTTCACGTCCAACCAACCTGTAGTGAGGCCCGACTCCTTGCCTGAGTCACAGCCCTGTGTGATCTGGTCCAGACACCGTGCCCAGAGTGTACCCCTCACCGCACCCCACCCTCCCTTAGAGCCTTCCTCCCCAAGGACCCTGCCAAGCCCCTGCCCCCTTCAGAGCTCCTAGCCTGCAGTGCCCCTCCCCCGAGCCCCCATCCAGGATGGACTCACCTCTGTGCTGGGCTCACAGGCCACCTCCTCAGGCTCCTGTGCTAGCAGAGCCTGTAGGGTCAGATTGACCTGGGGTCAAACCCATAGCTGGGTCACCTCACAGCCCTGTGACAGACAAGGTAATGCGGTGTCTTCTCGGAGACTCAGTTTCCTCCATGAAAATTGGGGTCAGTGACTCTGACCTCAAGAGGGTGTGTTGGGATTCAAGCAGGGAGAAGAAGGTGCCCAAAGTGCTTGGACTCAGGAGGTCGCCTGGCTGGGGGAGCCCCAACACACGACAAGGCCTCGATGGTCAATGCTGGGCTCAAAGCTGGTGAAAAGCAAGGATATCTAGTCCCCTGTTCACGTCTGGACTTGGTCACTTAGAGCAGAGTGACCTTGAATGCTGGGACCACTGGTCATCTGTAAAATGGGGTGCAATCACTCAGCACCCAGGGGGCTCCCTAATAACAGTAAGGCAGTGCAGAACATGGCAGAGCACTGGTCGACTTGTCTGGGACCAGGGACAAGGCCATCCGTGTCGGAGCCTCGGGGTCCTCCTTTGGAAGTGAGGTGGAGTCATTGGCCTGGCTGGGGTGAGGAGGCCTTGTGAGTCAACGGGACACGCCAGGGCCAGTGTAAGGAAAGCAGGGAGCAAGAGAGGCTTCTGAGGTCCCTCACGTCCCTCCTGGAGCCCACAGGTCCTGCTCCTTTGCACCCTCGGCCCTGGTGGAACAACTACCTTGAGGACCCCAAACAAAGAAAGGTGTGTGTTTTGCTTTCTGCTTTCCTGCTTAGGGCTGCAAGGCTAGGGCTGACCACCAGTGGTGTCCTGTGTCCATTCGTGCTCAATGGAGCAAGTGGAGCAGGGAAGGGACGCCCAGGGCTCGTTCTGGGTGTTCCCCTGACTAAAGCAACAGGCACCTTTCATTACTGGCATCCACGTTCACAATGGGAGCTGATCAGAGGCGGGAGGGGACTCTGAGATCCTCTCATGATTCTGTCAGCTACTGTGGCCCCAGCACTCACCCTGAGCACGGCCCGTGTTTGTCCTGAGGGCAGTGCTGAAAGCACCCACATGGTCCCTGTCCCTCCAGGAGCTCACAGCCTGGAGGTAGAAGGGACAAAATCATGAACAAATCCATGCGAAAAAAAGAGCAGGTGATACAGGGCAATGAAGCAGGGTGCTGGAGGAGGGAGGGCCTGGAGCCCCTAGGTGGGTGTAAAGGGCCCCCCTGGGAACAATTGTGCCCTGAGCAGAAGGACAAGAGGAACCAGCCCTGCATCTGTCTGCAAACAGCGTGCTGGGGGGAAGCTCAAAGGCACAGAGACTTGGAGGCAGAAGAGAATTTGACAAGAGAGGAGGTGAGAAAAGAGCCAGTGTGGCTAGAGTGAGCTGAGGAGGAGAGAAGTGAGGGAGAGAGGATGGTAGGGCCAGACCCAGGCTTGGAAGGAGGTACTAGCTGTCTACGCTGGGTGACAGCATTAGCCTCACTTAGCACTTACGAGACCTATCATTGAGCATCTGACAGTGTCTGTACCAGGGTCCAGGCTCAGGTCAGCTGGGAGGCTCCCCATCAAGGTCTAGCAGGAGGCTGGGGCTGTGTTCTCAACTGAAGCTCGATAGAGGCAGGAGCCATCTCGGAGATCATTCACGAGTATCGGGGCAGTGGTAGGATTCAGTTTGGATGGGGGGTTTCAGGCCTTTTCTGTCTGTGGCCCTGGACCCTCTGCCAGTTCTTTGCATTAGGGGGTGCCATAGGGAAGAAAGCTCATAATATCTGATCTGGCTTCTCCTGAATAGTGGATCAGAGAGACAGAAAGAGAGAGAGAAAGAGAGACAGAGACACACAGAGATAGAAAGATGGGTAGGAGAGACAAAGAGAGGAGACTCAGACAGAGACAGGGAGACAGAGAGGAGAGACAAAGAGAAAGACAGAGAGACAGGGAGAGAGCAAGAGAGATAGAGACAGCCAGAGACACAGAGACAGGGAGACAGAGACAGAGAGAGAGACAGAGACAGAGAGATAGAATGAACACAGGAGAGACAGAACCAGGCAGAAGTCACAGACTTTTCATTAAGCCGACCGTGGAAGTGACCACCCATCACTCGGCCCTATTCTATTGGTTAGAAGCCAGCCGCAAAGTCCATTCTCATTGAGGAGCGGGGATTACATAGGATGTGTGCCTAGAAAGTGGGAACCCTGGGAGCCATTGTGGGGGCTGCCCACCACATACGCTGAGATGACAGCCACTCAGGCACTTGGACCTGAGTCTAAATATAATAGGAGGCCCTGGAGGGTTGCGAGCCCGAAGGAGATGATGTCTGAACGTCATTTCATTTCAACCCTCCGTAGGGACACTGGGAAACAGGCAAGAGGGGAAGTGCCTCTCCCAGACGCCCAGCAGACCCAAGCCTCTTTGCGTTGTATTCTCTGCTACAGCCAGCCCTTTCTGTAATCCTGGCACTGCCAAGTCTGTGCAGGAGCTACGTGTGGGAGCAGCCCACGGGATTCACAGATTCTGAAGGGATCTCTAGGTCTATACACCTGATGACATCCCTAGGAAGTAGATGCTAGAATGACCCCCACTACACAGAGAGGGACATGAACAGAGGAGAGACCCTGAGAGGGGAGGCAGTGAGAGACGCAGGGTTGTCCAGGGTGACATCACTGGCAAGAAGCAGGAGCGGGACTGAATTCAACTCTGTGTCCTCAAAGCTGGGGCCCCGGTTGCGTCCAGACCTCCCCAGAGGCTGTGGGGTGGACTGTGTTGGTGTGACTGTGTCTGGACAGGGTACGGAGATGGAGAGTGAGCAGTCAGCAACCCGGGGGGCCCTTAGGAAGGTCTTGTGTGAGGAGGAAGCTTAGGTAAGGGGATCCCAGGGAGTGACCTCACAGAGCCAAACAGAACTTGGAAACCCTGGTAACTAGGCACACACATCCTAAACACAGCCCCCAAGCGAGCTCACTTGTCTAGCACTTGTCTAGAAGGAGCAACATGTTTAGTTGCTGCTTCCCAATGACCAGGGGCCGGAGCCCCAGGAAAGCCCCCAAACACCCATGCAGATGCTGGTGCCCCTCTCACGGCCGACAGCTCTTGCCGTTTACCCGGAGGGACGGAAAGGTAACACCGGGAGGCCCAGGGAAGGCCATTCCAAACCAGGCTACCACTATGGTCCCATCTGGGCAGCCCTACATCACCTCCCCATGTGTACCTGGAAGGGCGGGTTCATGTGGGTAGACCACCGTGAGCAGGAGCAGTCGGTGAGGTTTTAGAAGCCTGGGGGGTGTCGGTCAGATTCAAAGCCCAGGTCAAGGCCGGCTGGGTGGGATGTGGAGTGAGGGGATGGCACCCTTCTGCCTGAGGTTTATCCCAAGCCCCTGAGGTGTAGGTCTTTCCTCAGGGGTGGAATACTGTGCAGACACAGGTGTGTGCCTGATCTGGGAGAATTAGGTCCAGAGGGCAGAAGCAGCAGCAAGGACAGCTGGGCAGGGCTCTGATGCCTCTGGGACAGAGCCAGTCACTGTCTTTGCAGAGCTCCAGACAGGAGACAGCGTGGAACTGGTGGAAGGGGATATTCCATCCATCTCCCCGATCGAGCGCCGGTGTCCCACAGGACTGAATCAGCAGCTACCGGGAGAGGGTCTGCAGTGACAGTGATAAAACCTTCAGAGCCACCAGATGACCCAGCTTCAATCCCGGGAGAAAAATTATATCCACCATGTCCTGCAGCAGACCAGGAGGCAGCTGAGGCCCCAGCGTCCATGCAGGAGCGCCATCCCCTGCACAGGCTCCAGCAGGACACCAGGAGTCACCTGAGGCCTCAGCCTCTGTGCAGGGAGAGCCATCCCCCGCACAGTCTCCTGTAGGATACAGGGAGGCAGCTGAGGCACCAGGCTCTGTGCAGGGAGAGCCATCCCCTGCACAGGCTCCTGCAGGAGACAGGGAGGCTGCTGAGGCCCCTGCCTTTGTGCAGGGAGAGCCATCCCCTGAACAGGCTCCTGCAGGAGAAGAGGAGGCAGCTGAGGGCACAGCCTCTGTGCATGGAGAGCCATGCCCTGCACAGGTTCCTGCAGGAGAACGAGAGGCAGCTGAGGCCCCATACTCCGTGCAGGGAGAGCCATCCTCTGCAGAGGCCCCTGCAGGACACCAGGAGGCAGCTGAGGCCTCAGCCTCTGTGCAGGGAGAACCATCCCCTGTACAGGCTCCAGCAGATCAGGAGGCAGCTGAGGGCCCAGCCTCCGTGCAGGGAGAGCCGTCCCCTGCACAGGCACCTGCAGGAAACATTGATGCAGCTGAGGCCCCAGACTCTGTGCAGGGAGAGCCATCCCCTGCACAGGCTCCTGCAGGACACTGGGAGGCAGCTGAGGCCACAGCCTCCGTGCAGGGAGAGCCATCCCCTGCACAGGCGCCTGCAGGATACAGGGAGGCAGCTGAGGCCAATCTCTGCGCCCTGGGAGAGCTGGCTCGGGAACCTCCCTCATTAGCACCTCCAGTCCCACCTGTTCCACCTGCTCCCTTACCACAAATATCCTTCCCTACCCTGTTTATTGTATTTGTTTCCTTCCTGGTTCCTTTCATTGCTTTGTTTTTATTGTTTATATCTTGAATATTTAAAATAAATTTAACTTTCATCTTTTAACAATTTATTGTTTTTCATTTTAAATTGTACACCTCATGAGCATCAAGTACATTCACAATGCTGTGCATCCATCACCGTTGTCTGGGTTCAGAATATTTCATTCTCCAAAAGGAAACCCTGTTCTAAAAGCACTCACTCCTCATTTCTCCCTCAGGCCCTGGCAACCCCTAATCTGTTATCTGTCACGGTTTTTTTTATTTTTAATCTGTTCTGGATGTTTCCTATAAGTGAAATCATGCCGTAGGTGGACATTTGTATCTGCCCACTCATTTTCACAAGGCCTGATAGGTTTTCCTTTTCTGTTTTTATTTGAAATAGAATTTCTCTAATTTAATAGGAAAATCCCAGATGAGTCTAGATTTCATGTATCCAAGAAAGCCCTTTTGCTACATATGTGCACAATCTTGGGGTACAGACTGTTGTTCTAAGTGGAACACCAGAGCCAGAAGCCACACACGAAATGCGTTGCTCTTCGTGCGGCAGAAACAAAAACAAGAAAAGAGTTGAAAGCTGGAAAGAAAAACCATAAACCGGAATGTATTCCTCATAACACAAGGCCAGGGAAAGGTTACGCATCCTTGTGGTCTACAAAAACGGTCGAAAGTCAGAGTTTTAAAAAGAGATAAAGAGCAAACACATTCAACACCAACGAGAGGCGCTACACAGAGGCAGCACGTGTCAGAGATGCGCGAGCTCCCCGAGGAGGAGATGCGCACATGGAGACACTGTGGAGATGGCACTGGGCCCCATCAGACGGGCAAGGTTCCAGTGTGGTGATGACAAGCCCTGGTGACAATGTGAGGAAGCAGAGGCCCCAGTAGACCCCTAGTGACACGTATGAATGGACACTCCTCTCTGGAGACCAGCCTGCAGGACCCATCGTTGTCCCCAGGGGCACGCCTGTGCTGGCGGTGCTGATCCCAAGACTTCATCCCACAGAAATTCCTGCCCAACTTTTCAAAGATGTATTTTCCAGACTATTCATCACAGCACTGGTTGCAATAGCAAGCAATTGGAAGGAATGCTACTGTCCATGGCGAGGCGATGGGATCCATCCGTCCCATCTGTAAGACCACGTATACGTGATATCAGCCGGGAGACACGCATCTATGAAAATGAATCTGTGTGTGAGAGAGAGACAGAGACAGACAGACAGAAAGAGAGAGACAGAGCCAGAGAGATATGCACCAAATCTTCCATGGGGTTCACCACTGGGGATGGGAATTGCCACTCGCTTCTCTTCTCCTTTAGGGGCCTGCGTGATATTTCAACTTGATAGAATATGCCTCTATTCCTCTTATAATTCTAACAAGATTAAAATCACATGGTTAATGTTATCCATTTATCACTCATCTTTGGACTGACGTACATTATTCAGTTTTTCTTTGTAAAGGTTTTTATTACAAAGACAATGAACGTTTATTAGAATAAAAGAATGAATTCTAAGGGAATTAAGAATTAAGTGGAAACTGAGGAGTGCCCTTAATAGGCAGTGTTTACCGTTTCAGTCCTTTGTCTTTGTATGCACGTGTGTGTGCACGTGTGTGCATGTGCCCATTCAGCTATGTGCATCTGTATGCACATGGGTATGACTATGTGCAAATGTGTGTGAGTGTGCACTTGCGGCTATCGTGTGGGAAGGACTTCAGGGAGTGTGCTCTTCTGGAACCTGATTTCCCCAGGGCTGGACCCTGGCCAGTCAATCCTCTTCCTCCTCTGCGTCGGCCTCAGAATTTCCTAAGAGCCTCTGCTGGGCAACACGGATCATTTCTGATTTTTCACTCCCGTCAGCGTGCTGAAAGGGACACCTGCATCCATAAATCTCTACTTCTTTAGGACCGATCACTAGAGGTGGAGATTCTGGCTCATAATGTAAACATGATGTTAAGGTTTGGTCACAGTCTCTGACACCCAAGGTCTCCTTCTACCCTGTGATCTTATTTGGGAACAGGGAGTCCAGAGACCCTGAAGCAGAGACCTGAGGGAGGGAGGGAGAAGGAGGAGCAGCTAGGATGCAGGGGATGAAGGTTCCTGGGGTGACCTGCCCAGCTTCTGTCCCTACCACTCCCCTCACCCCTGGCCCCGCCCCTACCACACCTGACTTCGCTTTGGCCTTGCCCATGCCCCTCCTGCTCCCTAACACACCTGAGCTGAGCAGCCTGGCCTGCCATCCAGGACTGATGATGATGAGGGTCTGGACACTCCTGCCTGCTCCCTCTCCCTCCAAGCAGAGAGCCCTATCCTCAGTAGGGAAAGCACATCTAGGGCAGTGCAGTGAGTCACAGGGACCTCCTTGAACATGCCCCCTCCAGGGGGAGTTCTCAGTTGCAACAGCAGGACCCACTTGAGCTTGTGTGAGCAGAAGTGACTTTGACAAGACACAGTGGAGGTGTCATAGAAGGTGCCAGAAGGTCAGAGCACGGGGCTGGACGCTTTGGAGAAGGTCATTGTGCCCAAAGCACACCTCAGGGTCTTCCAGGAGTGATGGCTGCCTCAGGCACTGTGCCAGCCCCAGCCCACATATCCAGCACATTCAGCCTCTGCGATGGAGGGGCCCTGCTCAGTGGGGATGAGCGAGAGAGCCCTGGTGACCTCGGAGAGGCACTGCCATTGGAGCCTCGGTTTCCTCACCTGTGAAGTGGGGTGGCAGCCGACATTTCATGGTGGTGTCAGACAAGTTCGCTGAGGCTGCACCTGGAGTGCCCTGCACCTTCTCAGATCTCAACAGCTACTAGCTCTACTGAAGAGGAATCACGGGAGGAGAGATGGGGCTGGGTCCTGGATCCCCACCTGGCTGGCTGACTGCCGTGGGACGAGATGGGGTGGAGAAAGGCATTCCAGAGGAACAGCGGAGTCAGAGCGAGTAGGGCATGCCTGGGGGGAGATCAGAGTGGGCAGAGGCGAAGGGCCCCAAGGGGCTCTCAGTGGGGTGACATCAGCAGGAACAGCTCACGGTGATGAGCACTTACTGGGGCCTCTGTTCTCCTCTTGAGCTATCTCCTTGAATCCTCCCCACAACTCCTTGGGGGAGGAGCAATTATTGTCTTCATTTTACTGATGAGGAAACTGAGGCTCAAAGAGACTTGCCCCCTCTGTGCCCTGCAGAGTGGCAGAGCCGGGATTTGAACCCAGTGCCTCTTAGACCCCATGGGGCCTGCCTGAGAAGGGCTCCCCCATGCTGAGGGAGGGACCTCTTTTCCCTAAAGTTCTGACAACTTTTGGTCCTGATTCCCAGAGAGACCTCACTCTGTGGGGGGATAGGCTGGTCCTTGGTACTGGGAGAGCCCACAGCGCCCACGGCTGGCCATTCCCCGGCCACCATACCCAGCCCCAGGCAGACAGAGTGACCCTGTCCCTTTAGTTCAGTGATGGCTGGAGGCCAGAAGGGTGCAGGCCCCAGGGAGGCCAGGACCCCTAGGCCCGAGGAGGCCGCAGTGCAGGACAGTGGTTTGGAATGATCCAAAGTCAGAGAAACAGGGGTCCTAGTGCCTGCTCAGCCTCTTTCTAGCTGGTGATGCAGGTGAGGCTCTCAGCCTCAGTTTCCCCATCTGTACAATGAGGAAATGACTTGGCCTCCTGATGGGCTGTTGGGAGACTTCCCTGCGGAATGGCTTGAGTATCTCTAGCCTGGTGCCTGGAGCGTGTTAAGAGCCCCCTGCCAGGCTGTCACAGTGGTCTTCCAGGGCGCAGGGTCTGGGAAGTCCCTCCTCAGGTTCCCTTCCTGCTGCCCTGCTCCCGGGAACATTCAGCATTGTTTGAGGTGGAGCTGAAGAAGAACCAGGACCACACTGTGTTGCAGGTGACGGAGGCTCAGTGCTGGAAGGAGAGCTGGACATGCTCCATGCCACCGTCTAGGCCTTGTGCTGTGACACCCTGTGAGCCCGCCACAGATAAAGCCTCCTCCTGTATGGATCCAGCTGCTGTGGTTTATTCACTTATTGCTTCATTCACCCAGTCATTCCTTCACTCATTCCCTCACTCACTCACTCCTGCACTCATGTATTCATTCATGCATTCGTTCATTGTTTCACTCTCTCATTCACCCAATAAGCTCTGGTCCCTGCCGTGGGCCGAGCACTGTAACTTCACCAGTATGACCCGACGTGGTCCCTGCCCACCTGGAGCTCACATCCACTGTATGACCTGAAAGAGGGCTGTCCCTCGGGATAGTAGTGGTGATGAGCACCATGAATCCACTTCTGAAAGTAGAGGCCACCCATGCAAAGAGAAGAACGGAGAAAACCCATGCTTGGCACTTCATCGACAAAAAAAATAATTAAAAGTTAAGAAAAATAAAGATATCCTATATTTAACAAAATGTGGGTTCTAATCACAAGTGTGCACTCATTCCTACAACCAAAGAGAAGTAATCCAGAGTGGACTGGGTATTTGTAACACATTTTTACGGCCAATAATAGCATTTCAGTAACATGTTCCAGGGCCTCACGATTTTCCTAAGGCCTCTGTGATCCTCTAACACTTAAATCTTTCTCCTTGGAAGCCTCTGTCCTTTCACCCTCCTTGTTAATGGCTCTTCCACTGCTCGGGGGCCTACCCTGCACGGCCACACTCGTCAGTGAATCTCCACGTTGTTGGGACAGGCTGCCCGCGTTCCTCCCTCAGCCTCACGAGCTCCTGTTGCTTTGGCAAGGTTGGTGTTTTACTGGGTGATCACCTGGCATCCTTCTTTGCAGCGGTTTGCATCTTCCCATGCTGTGTCTCCTCCGAAGACTCCGGGAGGCAGGCCTTTTGTCCCCATCTTACAGGTGAGGAAGCTCAAGTCCAGAAGCCTGGACGACCTACTCCAAGTCACAGCCAGCGTGGAGCCTCGGCAGGGTTTCGGCCCCCAAAGCAGACAAGGTTGTATCGCAAGTGGTTTGTTTTCAGGTGATGGAGGAGGCCCGAGGGAGACCATGGGGGAAGGGAGCCTGGCGGAGGAGAGCCAGTGCGGGGCCTGACGAGGGAGCACTGAGGTGAGCATCCATCCTAGTCCTGTTGGGAGACGAGATCCCACCCGGACTGGCTCTGTCCCCATGAGTGGAGGGTTTACCCCGGGTCATGAAGGCTTCTGTGCTACAGGCTGGCACAGGCTTGCAGGAGAGGAAGCTCCCGGTGCAGGAGAGAGCCCTCAGACAGAGAGTGGATGCAGGTGCTCCAGGGGGACACTGTGGGCCTGCTGGGGACTGGCTCCCAGGGACTGCAGGGACTCAAGTGGGCTGAGGGAACTGAAGGGCAGCAGCAGCAATGTCTGCAGCGGGGGTCTGCACACATGTCCCACACTTATGCCCCCAGAAAGGCTGCTCTGCATGGCATTTCTCCTCCCAGATGCGTAGTTGGCCCAAACCGCCCCTCCACTCCACACTCCCAATTCCTTTCCACTCGTCTCAGTTTACTAGAAATTCAGAATATTTTAGTTGGTGTTGGAGCCCAGAGACTTTTGTTTGTCCTGCCCATGTTCTAACATTGCTGGCTTTTTAAAGACCTCAGGGCTTTGACTCCAAAACAGCAAGATGATGAGGATCCCAGAGAGCTTTCTGGAAACAAGACTTTATGCTTTGCAATACTGCCATCCCACCAGCTCTTCTCAAAATCCCTCCGGGACACAGACTCACAATCTTGGGTCCTCAGATTGCTGAAAGGATGAGCCTTTAGAAAGTGATCGGGGTGGGGCGGCAGGACACACCAAATGGTTGAGTGAGGAATTCAGCCAATCCTCTTCCCGGAAAGCCATGATCACACTGGACGCGCTGTCAGAAAACAACTTCTGGGAAGAGACCAAAGACATACAACCAACTGAGGAGCATTTGAAGCTGAGGGAAGAACAGTGAGAGTCGTGGTGTTTTTGCCCAGGGCAGGTCCCGTCCCCACCCCCTCAGTGTGACGGCCCTGTGAGCGGCGCAAGCCTGAAGGGGGGTGGCTTCATTGTCAGAGGTTGCCCACTTGATGTCGCCATGGTTGCGCAAAGCCTGGCCCCTAAGCATTTCTGGAAACAGTAACCATCTCAGTGGCAAGCTGACGTGGAAGGTCAACTTTGCAGCCGCCTGAGGTTGGATCTAGAACAGAGCAGCGAATCAGCCAGGAAGGTGAGACGGACAGCCACACAATGAGACAGACACAGCGGCCTTGATGGGCTGCACATGACCCCAGGGGGTCTGAAATGTTGTGTGCTTGTGCAGGCCTGTGCCCAATCAGGTGAGACCAGGAAGATGGGCATTGTGGGGATGCTTAGAGACCTGCCACCAGCCTAGGCTCTGCCCCCAGGTGTTGCTGCCTCCCAGGAAGTCCAAGTTGACTGAGGGGACAATGCCCAGCCCTGTCGAAGTTCCCTGTCCACTCTGGGGCTCCCATGGAGAGAGGCCTTCCCACCTGCAAGCTTCTCCCCAGGTCTTCTTCAGAGGCTGAAACGAGGTGCTCTCAGAGCAGAGAAGATGGTGAGCAGTGAGGAGAGGCTCCTGAGGAGTCGGCCCTCCTGGGGAAGGAAGCAAATGAACTGGGAGGGTGGAGTGGTCCCTGCTTGCTCTGGCCTCAGCCTCTTCAGTGTACATCTCCCTCCTGGAGGAGACAGGAGCCCAGGGAACCCGGGAGAGCACACCCGGGTCACGATGAGCAACACTCCCAAGGAGGAGGATCTGAGCTCAACGCAGGATCAGCCCAGGTAGGAAGGGAGCCTTTCGCAACCAGGACACTCGAGTCAAGGTCAGCGTGCCCCTGCAGGGATGACCTCCCTGCCTGTTCTACACGTCCCTGTGGACCACTGACTGCTTAGGCACTGGCTTCTGACCAACAGACCCAGCACAAGTGACAGGACGACCCTTCTCAGATTCCATCACCGAGGCTGTCATTCTCTCTCACTCGCTCTCTTGTGTTCCCTCTTCCCTCTTCCCTTGTTCCCCTCTCTCAGTCTGTCTAACCCCTGGACCTGGGGACATACATGGACGTCCTGAGCTCCCCTATGCAGAGGCCCACACAGAAGAAAACCAAGGGAGTGCCCTGGCCAACAGACAGAAAGGAGCCGGGCTCTCAGTGAAGCTGCTCCTGACCGAGCCCACAAGAGTAAGCTTGACAGCACATCTCACCCTGTTCCAGCCTCAGTGGAGGCCACAGCCCCAACCTGGAAGTCGTCATGAGCAGAGGCTCCAGCTCAGTTGTGCAGGATTCCTGGTCCACAGAGATGGAGAGAGAGAGAATATTTGCGGTTTAAAGATGCAGGGTGGGGAGCAGTGTTCTCAGAGAGGAGGAGACACCTCACACCATCTCCCAGTTCCTGGGTCTGGCCTGCCCTTCTCCCTCCTCTCCCCTCCAGGCTATCTGCAGCCACAGTGCCCACCTCTCTAACCTCCTCTGGCCAAACTCACTTCTGCCTGGGTGTCTCCACACCAGCAGTGCCTTCTCCCTGGCACGCTGATCACAGATTAGTGCAGCGCTGGGTCCTCCTGTCATTCTGGTCACAGCAAATGTCACCTCAGTCAGGCCTTTCAGACCCTCCTACCCAGTGAGACCCTAGCCCTCCCTGCAGGACACTCTTTATTTTCATTCCAGTTCATGCTCTTCTCTTTCACGTGTCTCTGATTTTGTGCTTTTGTCCATCTGCCTCCAGACTGAGCTCCTGGTGGGCAGGGACCACTGGGTAGATTTCAGTACCACCTTTGGGACCACCAGGGCTCCCGGCCCAGGGTGAGGGCTTGGCACATAGCTGCCGAATGAACAAATAGGGGCATCTTGGATCCCTCCTTCCTGCTTTTGCTCCACTCAGTCGGTGAAGAGGAACACTAGTAATAGGAAGTGCAAGTGGGTCATGAGGCAGGCGGAGGGTCAGCATGACTTCTGCATGACTCCTCCTTTCTCCAATTGCTCCAACAAAGCTCAGTGGGCACCACTGACACAGGAGGCTGCCACCTGATGGCCAGCACAGGAACCGCAGCCTCGGGAAGGGACAGCACAGCACCAGGCAGGAATGTATTTCTTATGGAGAAATGCCTATCCAAATGCATTGCCCATTTTTCATTGTGCTATTTGTATTTTATTGTTGAGAGGGGAGAATGTATTATATATTCTCAATAGTAGACCCTTATCAGATATGTAAAGATCTGTAAACATATTCTCCCCTTCTGTGAGTCGTCTTTTCACTTTCTTGATCATGTCTTTCAAAGCACTCAAGTTTTAATTTGATGAAGTTGAATTGATCTGTTTTCCCTTTGGTTGCTTATGTGTTGGGTGCCATAATTACAAACACATTGCCTAATCCAGGGCCATGTTTTCTTCCAATCGAATTGTTGAAGTCTCCTGAAGCCGGCTGAAGGATAAGACTGGCCAGAAAGGACATCAGCAAGCAGTGTGCTCCAAAAGTGGGTGGCAGAAACACTCAGAAGAAGAAAACCTTTCCGTTTCTCTTGTTTTCTCTTTATCTTCTCTCCCTTCCTTTTCCTTTCCTTAGATGGTACAGAGCCTGTCCACCCCCCATGGTGGTTGTTTTTCTCCTCAGAGCCCCAGGACAGAGCTGTATCTCTTAGTTGTAGGTCAACCCATGGGGGTTCTTTGCCTGGAGTCCCACGGCAGTTTATTCACATCTCTTTCATTCAAATGATTTCAGTAGTGTAATTTATCTGTTTAGGCATATCTGTCTTCCTTGCAGACCCCCAACATTTCAAGACCTTTGGGCACATAGTAGATGCTTAAGTACTTGAGTGAATCCGTGAAGATCTTTTGTTGAATACGAATACGATCTAAATAAATACAATACCTACTCAGCACACGAATGCAGGCACTTGAGAGAGAGTTTGGTGTCTGCTGAAGCAGGCTGTGGACCAGCTTAGGGGCTCAGTGCCAAAGTGACCCAATAGATTTAGACAAAATGAACGAGATAATTAACTTCAATTTTGCAATTCATGGAGAACAGGAGCAGGATATCTAGGTGTGAATCGGGACTTGATCATTCTTGTTGCATCTTTGGAAAATCCAGTCCTTTTTCTTTCTATGGAAACGTGACTGGCCAAGAGAGTGAACGGAGGACTGGCTTTTAGAAAGGCAATTTTGTCACAGGAAGTCCTGGAGGAAAATATATGGAAGGAGAGCTGCTAGAAACATGGCAGAGACGTTTTGTGTAGAAACCCTAAAATGTGGGTTTACATGCTGTCTGAAAGAGTTGTAACCCAACTTTTCTCCACTACAGATTTGAGCAGCTTTTAAATATCTAGGTATACAAAAGGATTAGAAAGGAAAATAGATCCAACTGAAAGGAATTTCGGATGGAACAATGAAATGATGCTGAAGTAAGCCAGCGCACTGAAAAGAGTTTCAGAAAGACCTGCAGTCTCTAAAGGCAGTGGGCAATGTATCCATCAGGTTTCAAGTAGAAAGGGATGTGGGAACAATTGTCTGTCATCTCATGTCCAGGAGATGACAAGCAACAGTCTCTCAGAGAAGAAAAAGATTTCTTTCCAACCGGTCGAACCAGCCACCTGGGCCAGGCCCCTTTCAAGTGGACGAGTTTCAGAGGAGAGAGCCCCAGGGCCTGCCGCCAAGTTTCCTGGGGCGTGTGCTGGGCCCCCTCAGAGGACCAGGCAGCCTGGCAGCCTCTGTGCCAGAGCTGAGATCTGGCGGCCTCCCACACCCGGTTCCCTGTCCTGCCCCGTCCTCCCGAGGGAGGCCGATGGTCCTGGCAGTGGCGAGTGGGGTGGGGCTGGCTGTGAAGCTTTCCTGGGATGCCCCGGGAGAGGGCGCCGGGGGATGGGCTGCCCCTGGCCAGGTCTGAGGCACTGACCCAGCTCAGGGCTGTCGGGGGCGGAGAGAGAAGCCCCTCCGCCTCTTCCCTGAAGCTTCTTATGGCTGGCCAAATCCTTCACAAGACAGGTTCGCTGGAGAAAATAATACCCAGCTTAAGAACACGTGTACAGGGGAGAAACCCGCGAAACTGAGTCTCTCAACACAATGGCAGAGATTCTCCTCCTATCTCCAGCTGCAGACAAAGGAGGATGTTGGGGGTGCGGTTTGGGCATGTGAGACTGGAGAAGATAATTGTCATGGAGAGGGACATGTAGACGATTGGATTGTCTGAACCGGTTCCCCTGCAGTGGGGTCAGGCCCGGAAGGGACAGCATGGAGGTGACCATGAAGGGGCCTCTCTGTGGTGTGGCTGGCCCCGGGGGGCCGCGCCTGGGGATGGGGATGGAGGGGGGAAGTGGGATGGCCTGTGAGTTGGCAGCAGTGGTGGATGCAGATACTCAGAGGTCAGGGATCTCTCACTCTTTCCCTGCCTGTCTGTCTGTCTGTCTCTCACTCTCTCTCTCTCTCTCTTTCTCTCTCGGGGATCTGAGGAGAAGAGGTGGGCGAGCCCTGCCCGCCTCGCCTACCTGCCTTCCTCTCCCCTGGCCCCTTCTTTCTCCGGCTGCTTTGAGTGCCCTGTGGGCTTGGGTTCAACCTCTGAGGCCAAGGGCGCATGCGCCACCCGCCACCGCCAGGGCCTAGGGCGGGCCTCGGGGGTCCTCAGTGAAGGCCCCGCCCGCCCGCCAGGCCAGGCCAGTCCCAGCTGAAGAAGGAACGCCAACGCCCTGCTGGACTTGGCTTCAGCTGTTGTCTCCCTCCCATCCCCCACTTGCAATCAGCTGGCCGGCCGCTTCCCTTCTTTGGAAGCGGTGGTCTGGACCTGGTGGCCAAAGGCCGACTGGGGTGCCAGGTCAAGGCTCTGCCTCGGCCAGCTGCTTTTGCCCGGGCCTCATTTCTTCCTGGAAAGGCAAAACCACGGCCTCACCCCACGCCCGCACTTGTCGACTCCAGCCAGGTGGAGGAAAGGCTCTGTGGAATCCGAAGGGCCGAGACAGGCTTATGGCCAAGCAGTGAGTGAGGCCCCAGCAGGCCGCCGGCTTGGGGAGCCGCTGCCACACGGGCAGGCCCTTCCGGCGACGGGTCCCAGCATCATCTCTGGAGTCGGGAGGGCCTGGCCTTCCTAGTGCCCAGGCCACGGCTCTGAGGAGAAATCCGCGTTGGAGGGCACGCGTGAGGCCCTCGGCCTGAGGGCGCTGGTGCCACGCCGGGGGCGACTGGAAGGCTGGCTGGGCTCGCCTGCTTTGTCCAAAGGAGGCTGGCCAACCAGCCCAACCGGCCACCTGGGCCAGGCCCCTTTCAAGTGGACAAGATCCGGGGGAAAGGGCCCTGGGGCCTGCCGCCAAGTCCCCTGGGGCGTGTGCTGGGCCCCCTCAGAGGAGGGAGCCACCTGGCAACCTGTGTGCCAGACCTTAGATCTGGCTGCCTGCCACACCCGGCTCCCTGCCCTGCCCACGCCTGCCTCCATCCACTCCACGGAGGACGATGGTGTTGGCAGTGCGAGCGGAGATAGTCGTTAGAGACTTCACTTGGAGTTGTAGTCCAAGAGCATCACAGAAGAGCACTGAGCTTGGGCTCGGCCATTTATCCGCTTTGTAACCTGGCTGAGTTTTCTAGCCTCTGTTCCCGGTCTCTTCATCTAGCAAATGGTGAAAAGAACAACACTGACTATGGCAGGATGTTTTCAGGGTCATGTGAGTTAAGATATGTTCAAGCACAGAGTTTACATTCAGGGTGCAGTCTTTGGCTCAGTAGAAGTCTTCGTTGCTGTTCTTATAATTATCATTATTTCATGTCCTTATCTTCCTCGTGAGTTCCCTGTCAAACCAACCATGATCCACGGTGTCAGCAGTTTGATTCCAGGTCCCTGCTTCAAGGCCTGCAGAGGGAACCTCGTGCTCATAACCTCCTGTTTTGATCCCAGTCTCTGGAGGGATGTCTTGACCTCTATCTTGTCTGCACTGAGGCACGGAATGGGGTCCCACACCCAACTCTGCGTCTCCTCCTCTTAGATATCTGATGCTTTGAAAAGACTGTTTACTGTTCACTCGGTGGACTATACTCCTTGACATGAACAACGCACGGGAGGGAGGAGGGAGGAAACACTGGTCCATGTAGGGCTCTGAGTTGACCATAACACAGAGTACAGTTGATCAAGGGCCAAGGTAGAGTTCCTTAACGCAGAGATCTGCCGAGATGAGGGTGTTCTGATGTGACACCACCTGACAATAAAGCAAACACGTAAAAGCATATGTAGTGGTCAAAGGGAAAGCACACAACTAAAAGAACTGATCCCATGAAATACACTATTCTATTGGTTTATGTATCAAACGAATGATAGGAAATAGCCAGGTGTAGAGATGGTAGAATGGATCAATGTCATAGAGAATTCTTTTAACAGTAGTTCAAGCCTTTTGTTTTACATCATTGATTGGGGTACTATTTTCATCTTTTCCTTTCCTAGTGTCTCCATCGTTCTCAACTTTTCCAAGAGCTATATTTACATTATCCTCTAAAATTTTAGGGAAATTTTAAAAAAGTTATGACACGTTTTAAGTTGTTGATGTTGTATATGGGAGGAGCACTAGATTGCAAGTGAATAAGCGATCATTAGAGTTGTAGTTTGGTAAAGGATGGTAGTTGGAATTGATACCAGGATGTTCTTAACCCAGTTTTTACTTCATTATTTGATGTAGATATCCAAATGCCAGAGCCGGTCATTTTTAATGTAATAACTTGTCTCATTTTAGAATATGTGTTCTTGGAGAGGGTGATGCAGGTAAGTAGAAAATAATTTAATGTAGTGACTTGTTTTTCTCCAATGGATCTCTTACAAACCCAACAGCCATATAGCATTCTTTTGTCCGAATGACCTGATGGCACTTTCTTAACTTTTCTTGCTGTGACTCTAGCAGTCTAGGGTCACACCACCTTCTCTCTCCTAGTCATGCTTTCAGTTGTAAGAGTGACAGTGTCAATAGTATAGTGAGCAATTGGCACACACTCTACTCTTTTCTAATATATGTATACATATATATATCTCAACTGCAAACTTTGGTAACATAATTGTTAAGGTGTGAACTATCTGCAGTGCCCTTAACGACTGATGGCTACACATGATCGTGTACTGACATCATGGTTAAAACCCTTCTTTGCAACATGTGGCCCCTTTCAATTTTATTGTAAAGGAGAGGGTTCAATGACTTTTTTCTTTTGGAATAGAAAGACTTGCCTTTCCATCTTAGAAAATTGAGAACTGGTTTTTTGCCTTTTTTCTTTTTTTGTCTTCAGCTCCTCGTCCTACTGGTTACTAACTCACACGTCCAGTTACTTCAGATTTATGGTGCTACCCCCTTTGCCTTTTTCATGGCTCTGACATTAATTTTTCCATAATCCCTTCTGTGAACGAGGTTTCTCTCCACGCTCATCTAGCGAGGAAGGCACCGATCCTCCTTTCGGTGAACTTGGAGACAGAGGCCAAGGTGAAGCCTCGGTGCCCCTCCACACCAGTGAGCTGCAGAAGGGCTGCAGAGTCCTGTGAATCTTTGGCTCCCCTCCTGGCTCCCTCCAGACTTGGCATTGTCTGCACGGAGGAGCCCGGCTCGGTACAATCGAATTGTTGAAGTCTCTAGAAGCCGGCTGAAGGAGAAGACTGGCCAGAAAGGACATCAGCAAGCAGTGTGCTCCGAAAGTGGGTGGCAGAAACACTCAGAAGAAGAAAACCTTTCCGTTTCTCTTGTGTTCTCTTTATCTTCTCTCCCTTCCTTTTCCTTTCCTTAGATGGTACAAAGCCTGTCCACCCCCCCCCCCATGGTGGTTGTTTTTCTCCTCAGAGCCCCAGGACAGAGCTGTATCTCTTAGTTGTAGGTCAACCCATGGGGGTTCTTTTCCTGGAGTCCCACGGCAGTTTGTTCATATCGCTTTCGTTCACATTATTTCTGTCGTGTAATTTATCTGTTTAGACATATCTGTCTTCCTTGCAGACCCCCAACATTTCAAGACCATTTGGCGCCTAGTAGATAAGTAAGGACTTGAGTGAATCAGTGAAGATCTTTTGTTGGAAAAGATCTAAATACAATACCTACTCAGCGCCCGAATGCAAGCACTTGAGAGAGAGTTTGGTGTCTGCTGAAGCAGGCTGTGGACCAGTTTAGGGGCTCAGTGCCAATGTGACCCAATAGATTTAGACAAAATGAACGAGATAATTAACTTCAATTTTACAATTCATGGAGAACAGGAGCAGGATATCTAGGTGTGAATCGGGACTTGATCATTCTTGTTGCATCTTTGGAAAACCCAGTCCTTTTTCTTTCTATCGATATTTGACTCATCCCAAGCAGCTGCCTTATTGGTATTTATGGGAAAATCAAATTGAAAAGAAAACCCAGAAAAGTATAACGGGTAGCCTTAGGGAATGTCTTAATAAAATAAAAGAACAAATTTGGAGTTAGAACAAAGATTGAATGTCAAATTTACTGGAAATTCCCTGTCTCCTTCCTCCTACACTCCCTATATCCCCAACTCCCTGTCCCTGACTCCCCAGAACATCTTTTGGATTTCTGGGCCCCTGGCCCAAATCCTCCCCATCAAGACTTATCTCCTCAGCCACCTCCTCAACCAGTTCCCTTAGGTCCCAGAACTCCAACTTCTCCGACGTTCTTTCAGGTGCCTGTTTTAACTTCTCTCACTGTTGAAGACTTACAGGGGGCGCTTAGGCCTGACCTCCAAGCAAGGGGCATCCAGGTTATTTGTGTAAATGTTGAAAACCAGGAAATAAATTTAGTAGAAACACCCAGGAAGGGCAAGAAGGTTCGTTTTGCTGTGTCTTACAACTCCTCCTACTTTCCAGGGCTTTGTAATCAGGCTCTGTCAGCTTCAGACATTCCTATGCAGTATCCACTGAGGATGTATCCTGGACCTCCGCTGCAGAGAATTCATGTCCCCTGGACAGCAGCTGATCTTTTAAATTATAAAACTCTCCTGCTTCCATTGTCAGAAGACCCTACTAAATTTAGAGAAGAATTAGAAAGATTAGTGGCTATTCATAGCCCCACCCACCGAGACCTTGACTGGCTGCTAAGGGGCGTTCTTCCATCCCATGACTACACTGTAGTTATCAGACAGGCCAGACGGCCCCCTAGCAAAAACCCCCCTCATAGAGGAAATAGATGGCCAGACCCTCTCCCAGACCCTCCTGCAGATAACCAGGAAGTGGCACAGCTACGGGCTGATATTCAAGGTTTAATAGGAGCGATTCTAGAGGCGTTTCCTCCTAAAGTTAATCGGTCAAAAATTGAATTATGCACTCAGAACGAGGGGGAACAACATAAAGCTTTTGTTGAACGGTTTATTCAGACTTTCCAAAGACACACTGCATTGAATCTGTAAGCTTTAGAGCATAAGAATCTCCTAATTTCTGCTTTAGTTGGAAATTTTCTTCCTGATATAAAGAAACAAATTCAAAACCGTGTAGTTGTTTGGGCAGGACAACCATTAAGTGTAATAATGGTGGCTGCTACACAATTCTTTGAAAATTGTCAGCAAGAAAACAAACAAACAAAAAGAATTAAAGACAACTCTTCTTGCTTTGCAAATTGAATCTTTTGAAAAGCAAAAATTCAACCCTGAAAGTAAACTAAAGCCCACTCAGAGGGCTCCCTATTTGCCTTCCGACAATTGTAGGTATTGCAAGAAACGAGGGCATTGGAAAAGAGCATGTGCCGCTCTTAAGAGAAGGGAAAGTTTTGTGGGAGATTGGGATTTGGCCACCCTGAAATCTATCTCTTTACCTTGGTTGTTTTTTCTAGGGACATTTGACCTCCCCCACTAACTGCCTAAAGAATTTGACATGGTGGCTCCTTCCTGGAACAGATCTATCATGATGGCTGTAAAGATAATGTAGGGTAAATGTTACAATAGGAAAGGCACCAACAAGCCTCTCTTATCAGAAGTTCTGTCTCTCTGGCCACATTCTCTGGATGACCCTGCGAAGAGTTGCCAGACAATCATTTATATTTATAAGGGAAATCTCCATGTGTAAAGGTATCTCCCTCTCTGTTTGGAGAAGAGAGGGGGATGAGCTCATTTCTAGTGACTTATCAATGTAGAAGATGAGGCCTTGAGCTACATAATAAACCTTACTCTTGTTTACTGTACTTTAGTGGTAATCTCCTGTAACTGACTCCCCCCACCCCCAAAATCCTCCTTTGTCATTGGCTGAAAATGATATTTAAGACGAGAATTTCTGCTATTGTGTTGAGAAACGCAGTGTCCCTGCTTTCTCCCATGTATACATGTGATTAAACTTGGTATTATTTTCTCCTGCTAACCTGTCTTGTTGATTATTTGGCCAGCCAGAAGAACCTTAAGGGAAAGGGCAGAGGGAGATTCTCTCTCTTCCCCCGGCAGTTTAAAAAATGTTCCCGCTTGACCCCAGCACCACCAAAAGGCTCATTTTTCTCCACCTGAGGGACATTTCTCCCTCAAATGATAGGGTCAGCTGATCCTTAGTTGCACTCCTGAGCCTACAGTTAAACTTAAAATAGAGGATCGGAAACTGGATTTCTTAATTGACACTGGTGCGACATTCTCTACTATCCATTCAAAGATTTATCTCTACCTGTTACCTCTGATTCTATCAAGCTGTTAGAGTCTCTGGACAGCCTATTTCACTGCCCATATCTAAGCCCACTCCAATATATTTAGGCCCCCTTAACACTCATCATGCTTTTTTAGTTTCTGACTGTTCACCAGCAAACCTTTTTGGCCGAGATTTGTTATGTAAATTCAATGTCACTATAAATTGTAATGAAAAAGATGTTTTTATCTCCTTGCCTTCTGACCAAGCCCCAAGTCTCCTACTTTCCATGATGGAAACTTGTCCTGATTTAAATCCTTCTGAGGAAGATGAGTCTTTAAAGAATGTCCCAACCAGTCTTTGGGCTACACATGCAAATGAGGTACGATTGTTGCTTAGTGCTGAGCCCGTGCATGTTACTTGGAAAAAAAATAAACCGTTTCCATCAGTAGCCCAATACCCGCTCTCCAGAGATGCCGAGCGAGGAATTCAACCCGTAATAGACTTCCTTTTGCAACAGGGTGTACTAGCTTTTACTTCCTTGCCCTGTAACACTCCAATCTTGCCAGTAAAAAAGGAAGGCAAATTTGACTCAGACGGGAACCAAATCTATAGATTTGTACAAGACCTCAGAGCCATAAACTCTTTTGTAATTCCTCGGCATCCTGTGGTCCCTAATCCAACTGTCATCCTGACCTCAATACCTGCTGATGCAGCCTGCTTTACAGTAGTTGACCTCTGCTCAGCTTTCTTTTCAATCCCATTACACCCTGACTCACAATTTCTTTTCACATTTACATTTAAAGGGAGACAATTAACATGGACTCGAATACCTCAGGGATATTGTGAGTCCCCCTCAATACTTTCCCAGGTCCTTAAAGCTGACTTGGATTCTGTAGTCTTTACTCAAAGCTCCACTCTTGTTCAATATGTTGATGACCTTTTACTCTGTAATCCAACTAAGCAGGGGGCTCTTACAGATTCTCTTATTCTCCTGAAAGCCCTAGCTGAACGAGGCCATAAAGCCTCCAGGTTTAAACTTCAGTGGGTGCAAATGACTGTTACCTACTTAGGGCATGAGATATCTCAAGGCATTCAAAAGCTAACCTCCAAAAGCCTTGAGTCAATTTTATCCATCCGTCTCCCCAAAACAAAGAAACAGCTACGTAAATTTCTAGGAGCTGCTGGTTACTGCTGCCAATGGATTCTTAATTTTGCAGCCCTTGCTAAACCTCTGTATTCTCTTCTCCCAGATATCACCCCAGAGCCTATTTCCTGGCCCTCAGAAGCATTAAACTCCTTTGAGGCCTTAAAAATAGCTTTGTCCATGCCTCTGTCTCTTGGCTTACCTAATTTTGACAAGCCTTTTCATCTATACTGTCATGAAAATAATGAAATTGCTATAGGCATTCTAGGGCAATCTTTTGCCTCTCAAATACATCCTATAGCATATTTCTCATGCCAACTAGACCCTGTGGCATCAGGCATGCCCCCATGCTTACGTGTGGTGGCTGCAGCTGCCACCCTGATTGATAAGGCCAGTACTCTTACATTAGGCTCTCCCATTCACCTCTATGTCCCACATTCTGTGTCAGCTATTTTGCAAGTTCATAGGACACAACACGTCTCTACACGGTGACAGACCACCTATGAACAGGCTCTTTTAACTAACCCTTCCATCATCTTACATCGTTGCAACACTTTAAATCCAGCTACTTTACTGCCCCTTCCTGATGATGGAGAGCCCCACTCCATTCCACATGATTGCCTTGCAACTATAGAAATGGTCTCAAAGCCATGAGAGGATCTCTCAGACATCCCTTTAGACAATCCAGACTTACTTCTGTTTTGTGACGGCTCCTGTAAACGAAATTCCCGGGGAACCATAATAACTGGTTATGCCATAGTTTCCCCACATGAAACTCTTGAAGCTTATTCTTGGCCCACCATAAGATCAGCCCAAGCTGCTGAACTCATAGCTCTTACTAGGGCCTGCACATTAGCAAAAGAAAAACTGCCACTATTTACACAGACTCCAAATAGGCTTTTGGAGTCTGCCATGTTGTTGGCACAATTTGGAAATCCCGTAGATTCTTAACCTCTGCAAGAACTCCTATTGCTAATGGACACTTAATTACAGCCTTATTACAAGCTATTCACTTTCCTTCAAAAATTGCCATTGTTCATTGTTCAGCCCATACTAAGGAGACTGATGTCATATCTTTAGGGAATGACAGGGCTGACAGAGCTGCTAAACATGCAGCTCACTATGGACCCCCTTATCCGTTTTCCACCCAATTTTTAAACCTGCCTTTATCCCTGACTGATGTTATTAACTATCAGACAAATGCCCCACAATCTGAAAAAGACAATTGGATACAAAAGGGTGCCAAACAGTTATCAGATGGATTATACATTGGACCAAATGGACTTCCAGTAGCTCCTTTTCTTTTGACTTTTTGGCTTGCACTTATCTCCCACCAAATGGGACATATGTGCAAACGGGGGATAGCTAAAGAACTAAAAAACAATTGGTTTTGCCCTGGCATCCGTAAAATTTCTGACCAAATCACCTCCCAGTGCACAACTTGCAAATCTTACCAAGTTTCTGGGAGAAATCGGTGTGATCCAGGAAGTCCTCCCAGGCCTACGCTGCCTTTTGCAGCACTCCAAATGGATTTTATGGACGTGCCCTCAGCTTTAGGTTACTCTCACTGTTTGGTTATTGTCTGTATGTTTAGTAGATGGACTGAATGCTATCCGACCAGACATGCAGATGCCACAACAGTGGTAAAGAAATTAATAACTGAAGTTATTCCTCGCTTTGGCATTCCTTTATAGATTGAACCAGACCAAGGAACTCATTTTACAGCAGAGATAAACCACTTGCTTGCAAAAACTCTGGGGTATTCATTAAAATTTCATACCCCATATCACCCTCAGTCATCAGGGCAAGTGGAACATAAAACTCTAGATATAAAAAGAACTCTAGGAAAAGTCTGTCAAGAAACTGGACTTAAATGGCCAGAAGCTCTGCCCTTGGCCCTTATGAAGATTCAAAATACTCCAAACAAAAGGCATGGACTGACTCCTTTTGAAATAGTTTTTGGATGTCCGATGCCTACTGGCGTCTCTAAACCTTCAATTCCTGGATTAAATGAATATTATGGGAACTTAAGTGAACAATTTGATGCTATGACTAGTTATATACAAAAATTAACTAGTATACTTGAAGCATATCGTCAACAGGTAAAAGAGGCGTGGCCCCCACCTTCTGACAAGCCTTGCCATCCCTTTCGACCAGGAGACCGGGTGTACATCAAGGCCTTTAGAAGAAAACACGCACTGTAACCTCGCTGAGAAGGACTTTATGAAGTCTTACTGACGACCTGCACTGCCATCAAAATAAAAAAAAATATTCCTGGATCCATGCAAGCCACACCAAAATAGACCCAGAACGTCGCTCTCAAGACAGCTGAGAGATAGTCCCCACAGGTGACCTTAAACTAAGGATTTCGAGGGCCAAAACCCAGACCCCAGAAGCAGCCGACATCACGAAGTAGACAGCTTTTCCCAAGATCACGGATCAAGAAAACCTTCTTTGACCCATTTCCTCCACCTTGCTTTAAAACTCAGGATATATATACACACTCACACACACAAAATATTAGTGGATATATATATACGTATATATATATATACAATGTATATATATATACATATATATATATATTTTTTTTTTGTGAGGAGATCAGCCCTGTGCTAACATCCGCCAATCCTCCTCTTTTTTTGCTGAGGAAGACGGCCCTGGGCTAACATCTGTGCTCATCTTCCTCCACTTTATATGGGACGCCGCCACAGCATGGCTTGCCAAGCAGTGCGTCCGTGCGTGCCCGGGATCCGAACCAGCGAACCCCGGGCCGCCGCAGTGGAGCGCACGCACTTAACCGCTTGCGCCACCGGGCCGGCCCCTATATATTTTTTTTAATCATTTATTAGAGAGCTGACTGGAGAGTGCTGGTCTCTACCTGTCCCTCTTCCCCTCTCTAAGTCTCTGCTATGGGCTCTTTTCCGATCTGTGTCTTGCTTTTACTAACCCTCTCCTTTTCAACAGGTCAGGCGGGCACAGACCAAACACCCCCTTATGCCAGTTTACCAAGCCCTAGCCACGCTAACTAATCAATCTGACTGTTGGTTATGTCAACAGCTAGATAGTGCAAAAGAACCTGAACTAGTCTTTGTTCCTGCTGATATGAACACCTGGTGGACTAAGTACGGAAAATGGATGAATAACAGAGTATGATATCCGCAGCAAGGGAAACCTCACTCTGCTTCATCTCCTGGTGAGTCACTTGGGCCCCAGAAAGACTACTTAAAAGGTCAAAGACTGTCCCTTGCCCAAGTACAAGCAATAAGTGAAAGTTTTTCCCTCTGCATTGAAAGTAAACATGGCGCTGGACCTTTCCTGGGTGACATACCGAGACAATATTGCAGTCAAACTCTGTGGTTTGATTCCGCAGGTGGCATCTTCAGAACTCTCAAGGGAATTGTAAGTGACTCTATCACTACTCCCTCTGGCACAAACATTTGCCAAATCACCAAGTGCTCTGGATGGCTTACGAGCCACCCGTGTGCAACTTGGGGTATAGCAGCTATCCACATGGTTAAGCTGCCCAATGCCACAGACTATATATGGGTGGATCAAAGATCTGGACTCACCTGGTCAGGTGAAAAGACCAGGCTTTATAGCTGCCAAAATCAGACTGCAGGCCTCCTCTACCAGCTGTTCTGCAATCTGTTCTGTTCTCGCAGACTGACAGGAGCTCATGGGAAATGGAGATGTTTAGGTAGTAACAGTGCAAGTGGCACAGATCATGAAATAGTCCAGATCCTGGGAACTACAGACTCAATTCTAACCTTGTCTTTAAACTACACTGGTCTTTTCATTTTATGCGGCAACAAAGTGTATAAAGGATTCCCACCTAATTGGTCAGGACGATGCAGACTTGGATACCTGGCTCCTTCTGTCACCAAACACTCCACCTTAAATGCCAGCCAAATTACAAACTTGGGTTCGTTTGTTCATAAGATTGTGCCACATAAACGTGTCAGTCGAGAAATCGTGGAAAATCCACTTGTATATCACAACTCCAAGTTCTTTTCAGCCTTGAGAGTCCTATTCCCCAGCTTTGGAGATTATGAGTTGGAAAAGGCAATCTTAAATCTCTTTATGGTAATGGAGCAAGAGTTCAACACCACCATGCAAACCTTGAACATACTCCAGTCAGAGATTAACAGCCTAGCATCTGTGGTGCTCCAAAATTGACGTGCTCTGGATGTACACACTGCCCAGCAAGGAGGAGCATGTGCAATCATTGGAGAAAAATGTTGCTTTTATGTGAATCAAACAGGTCAAGTAATATCTAACTTAAATCTATTAAAAGAGAAGATTGACATTTTTCATCAGATAAACGAAGCTCACACATTTTATTGGACTGACTTATTTCCAGGACTGGGGGACTGGTTTAATGGAGTGTGGGGAAATGTGCTCCGATTTGTTCTTTTCTGTTTGTTCATCCTCATTCTAATCTGCTTTCTTTTCTCTCTTTGCAGACTTCTTATCACTCGGATACTAACACGATTTCTCTCTCCACAGTTACCAGCTCAGCTTTTAATATGTGAAACTTTTAGGGAAGTTTCAGAGGAGGGAACTGTTGGTGCTCAGGGCAAGCTACCCCAGGAAGCACCACTCTGGTATGCGGATTATTTCAAGCTGAAGACAATAAGGACTCAGAGAACTCAGGAAGAATATTTGAGTTTCCCCTCCCAAACTGCCTAATGAATTTAAAACAAAAGATCTGTTTCAGGAAGGAGTTATTGTCATGACTGCTATAAAGATAATGTAGGATAGAGGTTACAATAGAAAAGGCACCAACAAGCCCATCTTATTGGAAGTTCTGTCTCTCTGGCCACAGGCTCTGGATGGCCCTGCGAGGAGTTACCAGACAATCATTTACAAGGGAAGTCTCCATTTGTAAAGGTATCTCCCTCTCTGTATTGGGAAGAGGGGGGACGACCTCATTTCTAGAGACTTATCAATGTAGAAGGTGAGGACTTAAAACCGCATAATAAATCTTACTCTTGTTTACAGTGTTTTAGTGATAATCTCCTGTAACTAACACTCCCACCCCCAACATCCTCCTTGTCTTTGGTTGGACATGGTATTTAAGACGAGAATCTGCTATTGTGTTGAGAAACGCAGTGTCCCTGCCTTCTCCCATGTATAAGTGTTATTAAACTTGGTATTATTTTCTCCTGCTACCCTGTCTTGTTAATTATTTGGCCAGTCATAAGAACCTTAAGGAAAAGGGCAGAGGGAGATTCCCCCTCTTCCCCTGACAGTGGTGATGCAGGTGGGCTCTCAAGGTTACGCCTATATTGTGGAAGCAAGCAATCAAGTATTTAATGGAAGCATTTCTATGTAAAAGAGAGAAAAGCAAGGTTAATGGTTGGAGCAAGTTGTAAAGCAGTTTCTGAGTATAGGGGACAGCTAGTTAAGAAGAATTTTAGATGTCAGCATCAAAGCATCTTTTGCAGTTTAAAATGTCTCTGATGATGTCATCGGGTAACCTCTTAAGTTTATATCAAGTCCATGAGCTTCAGTTTGTAAGGCTTCAGGGAAAAGGGCAGGTTCAGTTTTCAGTGATTCCAAATGAAAATGATGGAAAAAATGAAAAACGTTAGTTTGGACACCTGTAGCCAGATATTTTAGGAGACTAGAAGAAATCAGGATCCAGTCCAGTCAACAGATATAAAACAAAAACCTTAACAGACAATTAACAAAACTAGGATCTAATATCCGCAAATGTACACTACAGTTTTTACTGAAATATAATTTTTCTTTCTAAGATCACCCTCATTTTTATCAAAGATAGACAAATTAAAACTAACTAGTTTGCAAAATAAGTCTAGTTCCAATAGTGTTGGCCCAATTATTTACATAAGTACAGCAAGAATAGCAATTGATCACATAGGCTCTTTTAAGTCTGCTTTGCTGGAACTTTTTATAAGGAATCTCAGATTGAACTTTAAAGGCCTCTCCAGGCCAGAAAAGCCAAGCCAAAGATTTTGTCATCAGACTTTGCCTGTAATACCTACAGATTTGGGTGAATTCCTCTGTTCCTAGGTTCCCCCAAAATATTTCGAGGTTCCTTGTGTTTGCCAGATAAGTGACATTCTTTACTTATCCTGGTAAGTGCTGCTTGGAACATAAGGTACCAGGCCAATATTTCCACGTGGCTTTATTCCATAAAGTCCAATCTTCATTCCTCAAAAGCTGTATGGTTATATCGCAAATATGATCTTCCAGTCACAGCCTTGGTAATATAACCAGTGTTTCCAATTATGTCCTGTTATAAGGAGAACAGATTCTTATTGAACTTATGCAAATAACTATATTGCCATGAAAACAACAATACTCACTTACTAAGAGTTTCCAAATTCGAGAGATCAGATCTAAGAAATAGAGAAATATTTCAATTTTACTTACAAAAATATCATTTACCAGATTGTTATAAGTCATTAGCTAGCTCAGGAGAAAAGAGAAAAAGTTTTCCTTAACTCTGAAAAATCAAAACATTAAAAATTCAGCAATACTTCAAATGAAAAATCATAAAAATTATAATCATCCTTATCAGTTCATTCAGTCTTGTGTAATCCATTCTTGATCCCAATCTTTCTGTTAGCAGCTTCATGAAGTTATCAGTCTTTCCATCAGGTTTCTGTAATTTCTTACCAAGGTCAGTTTTATGATCAGAAAGTTTGTCAGAAACCTGTACTCCAGTGTAAATGCCAGAGTCCTTTCCATGAATTTTTCTGAAGTTGAAATATTTTGCAAAAGCATTAGAGCAAAGAAATAAGTCTGTAAACAACAAGACCTCAAAATGGCAATTGACAGAGAAATTTGATTAATTTTGTGACACACAACACTTTAAAATAATAATAACCAGAATTATGACTGATAATCAGGACAGATCAGAATTTCAGTAATGTTATACAATTTTAAAACACCTATGTCGATAACATTTGCCCACATAATAGCACCTAAGCAGACTTATCATCACTTGTCTGACAATGCTTTCCATGTAATTTAACATACGGAATAAGCCTAATAAGTTTAGTATCTTTCCCCTGAGAGGAAGAGAGCAAATTTCTTTAAGAAGTTGCAGGGCCCTTTGAAAATTCTCAAAGAAAAAAAGTAAAAAAAACACTTTATTTAAGATATGAATTTTGGGGAGCTTGTCAAAAATAGAAAACGTTAAAGCAAAGAGAGCATTAACAGTCCAAAAACCTTAATAGAGAAACCTCAGTCTTTTGAACACAGGAAATTATTTTAACAGTTTTTTTTTCTGTCTTTTAGGTAGACTTACCCAAAGGTAAAGAAAAATCTTTTATAACCTCTTTATCAAGTTCAAGAAAATTATCCTTTTAAGAGAAATAAGACCAAATTATAATTTTGTACCAGCTTCCTTCTGATATTAAAATTCATTTACTTAATTAAATTCATTTCAATCTGAGCAAACTTGACCATACAAAAACTCCTTTTCCAGAATTCCTCTTCCACAAACCTATAACTTTCTTTTTACATTCAGAATTTGTCCCATGTCTTTCTTTTCCCTCCTACTACTTGAAGACAAATTTATCTTTCTTAATCAAATAAAATATTTCCATTCTTTGTTCATTCTTTATACATCTTATTTTCCTTGTACACAGACATATTTTTTCTTAATATTTAGTAGCTTCAATCACATATACTAATTAGAAATTTTAACTCTTAGAAACCCCAATTTGTAAGTAAAAACTAAGTAAACCATTATAAACTTTCTTTTACATTAGTATATTGTGGCTTGGAAAATTTATAAACACTTCATAACTTCTAGAAATATGTTACTTTATAGTACAATCTTTTAATAAAACACATGTTTACCAATAGACCCAAAACACCTTTTAGTTTTCCTGTAATGAAAAGCCCAAAGTAGACAATCGTGAGTTTAGCAATCAATGTCTAATATCTTATCTTATTTGGAAATGATGATACTCAGTGAATTTTTATCACAAAATTTAGCAAAACTCTAAAGTTTTAAGTCACCAAAAAGATTTTGGAAGATGTAACCACCATAACACATAATTATTATTTAAAGTTCACCCAACATTCATCTTTTTCACAACTATTTAGTTACTTGTTCCCAATAATTATTTAGATTGTCTATAAGACTTCATAAGACATTAGATAAAATTAGCCATCATTTAAATTACTATTTTTGTTAACCAGTTCTGTAATAGAAATAACATCAGTTTTTTGTACAAAAGTTCATGTAAATTTCATCACCTCTTATACCTTTAAACATAGTTATCATTAAGATTTTTATCAATAGGTGTTGGTCTTCTAATTTTGGACAAGGGAAGCATTCCCAGTCAGACATTTTAAAACATACACAGGCAAAGTTGATGTAACCTCTTTATATAAAATTAGCTCAAACATTCCAACCTTTATAATCTTATCAACACTTACACTTTTACATGTTCTCAATTCAATTGTAACCTGAGTCAAGCTCTTAAGGCTATTTAAATTTTTCCCTTCCTTTTTCTGGCCCTTTTTTAGGTACCAATTAAACAATTGTGTGAGAGCTCTCAAAACATATTTTTTTTCCCCAATTTAGAAGTTTTCCCAATTCAAAGGATCTGTCGTCGGGCCATTGACGAGTAGGATCTTCATTTGTCTATTTATTCCAATAGTGACTCGATCCAATAAGCCTTTTTAAGGAAAGACCCGGTGGTAACTTTCCCATGCTTAGAATAAATCTTTACCATGGATGCAAGAGGTGTCCCTGGTGAGGGCGCAGATGATGTAGCCCCCATGATCCAAAGAATTCACTCCCAAAGATATTCAGAGAAAGTAAAGACCTTCGTTACACAGGCGGTAAGGATGGTGTAGTGAAAACGGTGTCTCCGGTCTCCTACAATAGTGTGGGACGCCTCCAGTCACAGAGCCGCTAATCTGTGACACCGGGCAGGCAATATTGGAATGGGATTTTTCCAGCACTAACAAGCAACTAAGGTTAAGACGACAAAAGCCCTTATGGACTAGGTCCTTTATGACAAACTCCCCTGAGAGCTTGGCACAGCCAGACAAAGAGACAGTTCAGAACCCCAGTCTATTCGACTGGCCACCAAGGGGCACCCCGGTAAATGCACCTTCCGTATGGTGGAGACCAAGGAGAATATTCTCACTGGTCACAAAGCCAAGTTTTCTCAGGACACAGAACAAGACAGAAGGAAAAACCTCATCCGGTTCTTTTCTTATGTGCACAATGACAGTTTTAGCCACGCCTTAGGTCTCTTGGAGTCAGAATAATACCTGGGGGGGGAGATGCCACGGGGTTGGGGACTGTGTGCTTTACAGAGTACCTCGTCATTGCATGGACATTTTCTTGCAGTTGGCGGGGGACCTCTGTCATCTACCCCGTTCCGTGACCCAACTTATCCTGTCACGGGAGTCTTCTGAAAGTGGCGAGTGCCCTAATGGCTCTTAACTGCTCGACCTGTGCCCACCAAATTTGCGACCTTTTTGGCTTCCAAGATGCCCTTGGCAATGGCCTTCACTTCATGTGCATATTAACCCACAGCAAAGTTTGTCTAAATAGACGCCAGTCTGGTGAGACCCGCAAACTCATCAGTCTGTGGGGCCGGCCCGGACATTAGGCTTATAGGGTCTATGCCTGCGTCCTACCCTATGGTATTTCCTTCTTATGACACACGATACAAAAGACAGAGACAAAAGAGAAAAACAGAGACAATCTCTGGGAGGAAAAGGGATCAAGATCAAAACCAAGAGTACTCTACCAAATTTACCAGTGTCACTAAAAGCACAAGAAACTAGTTTCCCAAATATTTGCTCCTGCTAATCTAAATTTTGAAAGAGAAAAAATTTCTCACCACCTCCTTCCACCGGACTCCACAGGTAGAGATTCCGGGGGCTGACGTGGTAAGAATCTTACATTTTGCCGGCTATCGTCAGGGGGTCCCGTATTTCATCCCCTGCAGTAATCTAGGGAGAAGGCATTTCTTCCAGCCAGAGAACGTAACTTGCCATGCAGTGTAGCCCCACGTTGGGTACAAAAACTGTTGAGGGAGTGAGAGAATCTCCCTTTTCCCTTTTCTTAAGGTTCTCATGGCTGGCCAAATAGTTAACAAGACAGGTTAGCAGGAGAAAATAATACCAAGTTTAATAACATGTATACATGGGAGAAACTCAGAAATGAGCAACTCGTCCCTCTGTCTAAGCTGCCCGATTAAGTGTTGTAGCTAAAGAGGAGGAAGGTCTTGGGGGTGGGTAGTGGTCTAGGACCACAGAGGGCAAGAAGACAACTCACATGGAGATAGAAATGCAAATGTTTGCCTGACAACTCTTCCCAGGGTCATCTATAGATAATGTGGTCAGTGAGAGATACAGTTTTTGATAAAAGGGGCTTGGTGCCTTTCCTATTGTAACCTCTATCCTACGTTATCTTTACAACCATCATGATAATAACTCCTTCCTGAAACAGATTTTTTGTTTTAAATTCTTTAGGCAGTTTGGGAGGGGAAATTCAAATATACTTCCTGAGTTCTCTGAGTCCTTATTGTCTTCAGCTGGAAACAATACACACACCAGGGTGGTGCCTAATGGGGTAGCTTGCCCTGAGCACCATTACCTCCATTTATAAGGATGCCCCCTTTATATAGATTCTGTACAAAATTGCAAAGATCACGTTTTCCTTTTTAAAATTTATTTGTTTTAACTTTTAATAGTGAGAACTTTAGTGTTGGGTAAACTGCTGCACAATTACTGGAAATGCTGAGAGTCTTTTTGAAAAGTGTAGAAGTCTAAAGATAATGAAAAGTACATTTCTCCAATGTCAAGTCCCTTGATGATCTGATAGGCGTCTGTCTAGTTGTACCCGGAAGAGATGGAAGATTGAACACCAGCACAGCACACAAGGAAACAGGCTGCCAACTTGAGGACTTCCCATGGACCACAGAGTGCCTAGCAGACTCTTGGAGATTAAATCTGGGCTTTGTCCATGGGTTGTCCCTGAGAGGAAGATTTTGCTTAAATGACCAGAGAATAGACAACGTATTTTGTTGATAATAATTCTTACCATGTAAATTTCTTTATAAATCTCTGAATAAAATAAAAAAATTTAATCCTCATAGAAATCAACTCTTACTGACAAGCCCCACAGCCTTCTCTAGAGAGCTCAACAGAAAATGTCTCCACTGACTGTGACTTGCTCTTCTCTGAAAGCCAGCCAGCACTTCACTGATAGCCCTGGATAAGGAAGGCCAGATACAATTCTTTGAAGATATTTAGCTGAATTCAGAACCAAAAATCCTACCTCCAGTTGGCTCCTCTGTGAGAATGGATGGCCGGCCTTGTTTCACAGCCTGAGCTGTTGAGGTTTCATATGAGATAAATTGCTCTGTTCTCCAGGGATGGAAAAATTGGACTGTGACATAGATTCAGGGCTTAGAATTTGCAGGTAAAGATAGGGTCATAGAGGGGAATAAAGATTTCAGCAAATTGGTTTGTTGTTCTCTACAATGGAAATAATTTAAGAAGCAGATAGTCTCTCACTCAAACTTCTCTTCCCTGTTCTCTATCGGTCATATCACTGTAAAAATTCTCTCTATGAAAATTTCAGTTTTTTTCTTTGTAGTGTCTTTATTATCATCTTTATGAATTCTTTGACTTCACCACCTTCTTGGCACCACAACGTTAGCCATTGAGATATTATTATAGATTCAGTTTTGCAACTTCATCCCTTTATCTCTATTTCCTCTGCCATTTCATAGTTTTAGTTCCTATTGTATCTTATGCTTGAAAACACTTGAAGCTTACAGTGTGTATCAGTTCCTTATTTTCTCAAATTTTTATTATCTAAGTGCCCTCAACTATCACTTTTTTTTAGAAAAGAAGTGAAATACATAACAGAACAGTACACTGTAATAAATTGACCACTTATAAAATTAAGTTCAACCTGAAATCCCTCCCCACTTAACAGAGACCATATTTTATAATTCACAATACTTTAGTGTGGGCAGGGTCAGTTTATCAAGGATTTTGGATGTTTTAAACCACGTGAGATATATACAGTGTAAGGTAAAATCGTTAATCTTGCAGAAGTTGTAGAATTTCCTGATGCTTAGGGAAATTGGTGGTGGAGAACCTGAATCATATGAAAAGTAGTTGATTAATTAGTACCTGAGTTTGTTAATTTGGTAAGGATGATGATGAGACATACATGTTGAAAAGATAACTTTGCATATCAGAGTATTGTCAGAGGCCACTGGGAAAATTCACAATATTCTCAAATACTACAAAAAATGACCATTTTTTTTCATAAAAGATGTCATACAGGGGCCGGCCCGGTGGCGCAAGCGGTTAAGTGCGCGCGCTCCGCTGCGGCGGCCCGGGGTTCGCTGGTTCGGATCCCGGGCGCGCACCGAAGTACTGCTTGGTAAGCCATGCTGTGGCGGCGTCCCATATAAAGTGGAGGAAGATAGGCACCGATGTTAGCCCAGGGCCGTCTTCCTCAGCAAAAAAAGAGGAGGATTGGCGGATGTTAGCTCAGGGCTGATCTCCTCACAAAAAAAAAAAAAAAAAAAAAAAAAAAAGATGTCATACATGACGGCATCATATACTTCTGTCAGAAAACTTGCAATGAAGAAAATTAACACTTGAGTCATTTTAATTCTAACAATTTGTTCATGCTTACTAGTAGGTTAAAAAACTGTTTAGAAATAAAGTGATAAGTGATGTACTTGCTTCATTTTTAAATTTTTTTAGTAAAAAACTTTTTCATATTTTTAAAAAATATTTATTTGTATTTATTTTATGCTGAATTTATTCCTGGGCCAAAGACTTTTTTTTTTAATTAACTAACACCAATTCTTTTCAAGCTCTTTCAAAAAGTTGAAGAGGAGAAAATACCTCTAAAGTCATCCTATGGGATTAGCACTACCTTGATATCAAAGCCAAAGACACTAAGAGAAAAGAAAACTATAGGTCAATATCTTTGATGAATATTGATATAAAAATCCTCCATAAAATAGTAATAAACTAAATTCATCAGCATATTAAAAGGATTATACAGCATTTTTAAGTGGGATTTATTCCTGGAATACAAGGATGTTTCAATATATGAAAATGATTTAATGTAATAAACTACATTAACAGAATGAAGGAAGAAAACACATGATCATCTCAATGGATGCAGAAAAAGCATTTAACAAAACTCAACATGTTTTCATGCTAAAATCACTAAAAAAACACTCAGAGTAAAAGGAAACTACTTCAACATAATAAAAGCCATATATAGAAATCCACAGAGAACACCATATTCAAGGGTGAAAGACTGAAAGCTTTTTCTCTAAGATCAGGAACAAGACAAGAAGGCCCATTTTCACCACTTCTATTCAACATGGTATTAGAAGTTCTAGCCAAAGCAATTAGGCAAGAAAAAGAAAGAAATAGCATCCAAATTTGAAAAGAAGAAGTAATATTATATTTGTTTACAAAGAGTATCTTATATGTTGAAACCCCTAAAACTTCCACCAAAAATTTGTTAGAACTAGTAAATTCTGCAGAGTAGTGGGACACAAAATCAACATGCAAAAACTAGTTGTTCTTCTATACATTAATAATAAGTAATCTGAAAAAGAAATTTAAAAACTTTACATTTTTATTTACAATAGCAACAAAAGAGTAAAATACTTAAGAATCAACTTACTCAAAGAGGTAAAAATTCCAATGATGGTTTTGCAAAAATAGAAAAATCTATCCTAAAATTCATATGGACTCTCAAGGGACACTGAATAGCCAAAACAATCTAGAAATAGAAGAACAAAGTTAGAGAACTCACACTTCCTGATTTCAAAACTTACTATAAAGTAATCAAAACAGTGTGGTACTGGCATAAATACACACACTATACTAATGAAATAGCACAGAGAGCCCAGAAATAAAACTTTGCATATATGGTCCAATGATTTTTGACAAAGGTACAAAGATCATTCATTGGAGAAAAGATCAATTTTTCAACAAATGTTGTTGGGAAAACTGGATACCCACATGCAAAAGAATGAGGTTGGACCCTTACTTTACACTATATACAAAAATTAACTCAAAATGGATCAAAGATATAAATGTTAGAGTTGAAGCTATAAAATCCTTAGAAGAAAACACATGGTAAAACCTGTATGTCATTGGGTCCAAATGCCATTGCAAAAATGATTTCTTTAATATGACATCAAAGACATAATTAACAAAAAAATAACAAATTGGACTTCATCAAAACGAAAAAGTTTTCTGTATCACAAGATACTATCAACAGAGTAAAAAGGCAAACCATGGAATGGTTGAAAATATTTGCAAATCACAAATCTGATAGGGGATTAATATCTAGAATAAATAAAGAACTTCTACAACTCAACAATAAAAAAAACCTCAATTTAAAAATGCACAAAATACTTGAATAGACATTTCTCTAAGGAAAATATAAAATGAACAGGAAACACAAGAAAAGATGCTCAACATCACTAAGTATCAAGAAAATGTGAAATAAAAGCACAATGAGCTACCTTTTCACACCCATTATGAGAGTTACTATCACAAAATCAGAACATAACAAGTGTTGGCAAGGATGTTGAGTAATTGGAACCCTTGTGCTCTGAGTGTGAGAATATAAAACTGTGGAAAACAGTATGGCAGTTCCTTCAAAAATTGAAAATAACATTACTATATGATCTAGAATTTCCACTTATGGGTTCTGAAATAATAAAAAACATATTTATCGGCCTCTGCATCCAGTTCTTGGCACAGAGCTCCTAAAACCTTTGTAATTTCCCCAGTGATAAGAACACTAAGAGAATCTTTTGTTCTATTGAGGCAATTCTGGGTGGGCTCCTGGATGGCTCCTGGATGGGGGTTGGTCACCAGAAAGACCAAGCCCTGATTAGAAGCTTCGAATTTTTAGCCCTACCTCTTATCCTCCAGAGAAAGGAGAGGGGCTGGAAACTGAGTTAATAATTGATCATGCCTATGTGAGAGAGCCTCCATAAAAATCCCAATAGAAGGCGGTTCAGAGAGCTTCCAGGTTGGCAATGACAAGGACTGCTTGGAGAGTGGTGCACCTGGAGATGGCATGAAAGCTTTGTGTACTATCTCCATAGCTTTCCCTATGCACCACTTCCAACAGGCTCTTCTTGAATTATATCCTTTTATAATAAACTGGTGATCTAGTAAATGTTTCTCTGAGTTTTGTGAGCCACTTTAGCAAATTAATCAAACCCAAGGAGGAGGTTGTGGGAACCTCTGGTTTATAGCCAGTAAGTCAGAAGTACAGGTAACAACCTGGGCTTGTAACTGGCATCTGAAGTAAAGGTGAGGTTGGATGGGTGCGCAGAATTATAGGACGGAGCCATCAACCTGTAGAATCTGATGTATCTCTGGGTTGTCAGCATCAAATTGAGTTGAATTATCTGGCAACCAGCTGGCATTACAAGAATTGCTTCTTGGAGGTGTAGGGGACCCTGTTATATGTGAAAAAGTGAATCTGAGAACACCATTTATGGGTATACACCCAAAAGAACTGAACGCAGAGGTATAAAGACATATATGTACACCCATGTTCTTAACAGCATTATTTAAAATAGCTGGAAGCTGGAATCAAGCCAGGTGTCCATCAGTGGATGAGCTGCCAAAAAAATGTGGTGTATACACATAGTGGAATACTATTCACCCTTAAAAAGGAAGGAATTCTGACACATGTTATGACATGGATGAACCATGAGGAATTTATGCTAAGTGAAATAAAGCCAGTCACAAAAAGAAAAATACTGTATGATTCCACTCATATAAGGTAATTAGAGTAGTCAAATTTATAGGAATAGAAAGGAGAATGGTGGTTCCTAGGGGCAAGAGGGAGGGATAACAGGGAGTTGTTGCTTAATGGGCACAAAGTTTCAGTGCAAGGTGAAAATAGTTCTGTGGATGGTTGGAGGTTATGGCTACACAATTATGTGAGGGTATTGAATGTCGCTGAACTGTACACTTAAAAACGGTTACAATTTTATGTTCTGCATATTTTATAACCATTAAAAAATTACTTATTTTCAACAAATGAACAAACACTAGCTACATGCAATAGCATGGATGAATATCACAACCATAATGCTGCATAAAAGAAATTATATTCAAAAGGCTATATATTTTATAATTCCATTTATATAAAATCCAAGAAAGAAACAAAACCGAGGTCTGGCTTCTAGTAATGGTGGAGTAGCCTGTTGAACTAACACTCTCACAGATAACAATGATAAAATCTGCACAAAATATTATATATATTTATACAGACTCGTGTGGCTATATGTAATACACATAAAATAAATGTGTACTTGTGTGTATGTATAAATCACTTCCAAAAGCAAGCAGAACTGAGAGGGAATCTTCCTTTAAATGATGGGAATTGCACCAGGAGATATTTGCAAGCTTGAATCTTTTGCCTCAAAGCATTCCAAAATCTGTACATGGCCTAGACAGGGGAAAAACTACAGTCTTACTTGTAATGTTAGAGGATGTATTTTTGGGCTGGCAGAGTAGCTGGAAAGTTAGGGGAGAAATTCTGGAAGGGAGGGAGACACAAAGAGGAAAATCGCAAAATATATATGTAAGTCTCTCCCCCACACACACCAAATTGGCAGATCTTTGAACAACACACATACAGGGTAGGCCCCAGAAGGCCTAGTGTAAAAACAGCAGTTGGAAGATGAAAGAACTGACTGAGGATTTCAGCTATGCCCACTGTAAAGGAGATAGGATTGGAATTTCAGTCCAGCCAAGTTGATTCCCTGCTAGAAAAGTAACAACACTCTTCAAAGTAATACAACAGAATCCGGAGCCTCTATACCTATCTTTCATGATTTCCAGTACACAATTTAAAAGAATCATGAGATTTGAAGAAACAGGAAAATGTAATCCATATGTGACCAAAAGCAGGCAGTAGAAACTCTCTCCAATGTGTTGCAATTAGCAGTCAAGAATACGAAAGCAGCTATTATAAAGATGATCATGGTGGTAAAGAAAAATATTCCCATAATGAATGAACAGATGTGGGAACTCAGCAGAGAAGTGGAAATTACACAAAAGAACCAAATAGGAAGATGAAATAAAATAAATACATTTGAGTTTACAAGTAGATGAGAAACAGTAGAAAAAACATGGAGATACAGCAATAGAAATTTTCCAGTCTGAAGAAAAGAATGTAAAAATTTTGAAGAAAAACGAAGAGAGCCTTATGACCTGTGAGATGATTGAGTCCCCAGCAGAGAGGAGAAAGACAGAAAAATTAAAGGAGGCAGAAAGGCAAATCAATAAGTAATAGCATAAAACTTCCAAAATTTCTTGGAAAATCTAAAATTTTAGATCCAAGAAAGTCAGCAAACTCACAAAATAAAATATAAATTAAAAGCATACTTAGGTACATGATAGTCAAGCTACTAAAATCCAAAGATAAAAAGAAAATCTTGAAAGCAGTCAGGGAAATACATATATACAGGGGAAGACATTACATACAGGGAGAAATAAGGTGAATGATGGATAATATATTATCAAAAACAAAAGAGACAACTCAACAACAAAATGACATCTTTCAAGTGCAGAAAGAAAACCCAAAAGTCAACACAAGATTCTATATTTAGCAGAACTCACTTTCAAAAATGAAGCAGAAGCCACAACAAGATGCTGCACGCCTATTAGGTGCCTGAAATAAAAAATAAAATTGCAAATACCACATGAGGAGGTGGGTCAGGAGTAGGAGAAATTAGAACTGGGAATGCAACATGATAGTTGCATTCAGAAAACAGTTGAGCAGGTTCTTATAAAGCTAAACATATACTTATTATATGACTCAGATATCCCACTCCTAGGTATTTACTGAAGAAAATTGAAAACTAATGTTTAAACAAAAATCTTTGTGGGAATCTTTATAGCCATTTTATTCATAATTGCCAAAAGCTGGAAATAAGCTAAATGTCCTTCATCAGGTGAATGGAGAAAGAAACTGTGTTGCATTGGTACATTATAATACTACTTGGCAAGAAAAAGGATAAACTCTTTTTTTGTGTGTGTGTGAGAAAGATAAGCCCTGAGCTAACATCCATTGCCAATCCTCCTCCTTTTTTCCCCCCAAAGCCCCAATAGATAGATGTATGTCATAATTGCACACCCTTCTAGTTGCTGTATGTGGGACACTGCCTCAGCATGGCCAGAGAAGCGATGCGTCAGTGCGTGCCCTGGATCCGAACCTGGGCTGCCAGTAGGGGAGCGCATGCACTCAACCGCTAGGCCACGGGGCCAGCCCCAGGATAAACTCTTGATTCACACAACAACATGGATGAATCTTGGATGCATTTCTCTAAGTAAAGGAAGTCAGATTCAAAAGGCTGTATAGTATATGATTCCATTTATATGACTTTCTAGAAAAGGCAGAATTACAGGGATGGAAAATGATCAGTGGTTGCCAAGGGATGGAGTAGGGGAAGAGGTTGAATACAAAGGGATAGCATGAGAGAACTTTGGGGGTGAAAAACACAGCTCTGTATGGTACTGTGGGTATGGATGCATGACCGTAAAGTCAAAACCCATAGAACTGTACACCACAAAGAGTGAATTTTACTCTGCAAATTTTAAAAATCAATCAGGATGCTGGGGAACTCAGATGGAATGCAGTGACAAATGAATCTCACTGTATTACAAGCATGTGACCTAACCATACAGAAGGGGTGGGGATGAAAGGTCCTGACCTAAGTTACTTTGGAAGATAGTGATTTGACGGGATACTGTAGAACTAAAGTACTGGACACAAACACTGTACTCTAGGTGGTCAATTTGTTTTTCATAAGGGTATGGATTAGCAATTCTGAAACTAGTTGACACAGTAAATATATTGTAGCTAACTGGAGTTAAGTTTCTCACTGTTGGTGAAAGAAGTTACAAATAAACAAAAGGAGAATGCTAGAATAAACTCTGTGGTGCTGGATTGGAGTTCGAAGTATCAGTATGAATCCATGTCTCTTTTAATATATCTATCCAAATAGATAGATAGACTGATATATAGATGGATAGATCGATAGACAGATTTGTCTACCTGAGTTTATATTCATACATACATTTCCAAGCTCTGCTGAGAGGGTCCAGAAGCAGTGACACTCTAGTATTAATGAGCACACCTAGCTCCCAGATCTTGTTTTTTAAATATCATTCTCCAATAAAATAAAGCAGATTTTCTTGGAGAAATGGCTAATTCTAGGGCTGGAGATGAAAAATACAAGATGAGCCTGGATCATCTTGTAGTGCCAGAAAGTAGGAAAGTGCTTTCAATAAAAAGCACACAGAAAATGATGGGACATGTCAAAAGGAATCAATCTGAAAAACTTTCCAATGACTCAAGCTGGAAAACTCTGAGCAACAAAATAAATAATGGTAGCATTGGATAATTACTCAGAGAATAAAATAAATATCCACGAGGCTATACTGATATAAAAAAGATTAAACAAGAAAGGAAGGGAAGGAAGAAAGAAAAAAGGGGAAAAAAAAGAATGAGAGAATGAGAGAAAGAAAGGAAGAAGGAAGGGGGGGAGAAATCTTGCTCACAGAATTCCAAATAATAAAAGCGCTAGATAGCATGAAATAGAAAATTGCCACTTTAACACTACAGTAATAATTATTGTTGGAAAGAATGACTGATGAACGCAAAAACTGTGGATGAAACTTAAAGAAGAAACAGTACATTTGCAGAGTCTCAAAGCATTTCCTTTCCAAACACTTATTTCTCTTATTTCTTTTTATGATTTTATTTATTTATTTATTTTTCCCCCAAAGCCCCAGTAGATAGTTGTATGTCATAGCTGCATATCCTTCTAGTTGCTGTATGTGGGACACGGCCTCAGCATGGCTGGAGAAGTGGTGCATCGGTGTGCGCCAGGGATCCGAACCCAGGCCGCGAGCAGCGGAGCGCATGCACTTAACCGCTAAGCCACGGGGCCGGCCCCTCTTATTTCTTTAAAATACCTATGACTATTTAAAGCAAAAATTATAACACTGTATTGTGGGATTTATAACATAAGTAGATATGAAATTTATGACAGCAATAGCACAAAGGACAGACAGAGGTAAATGGAACTGTTCTGTAGCAAGGATTCCATATTTTACATTGATTAAACTGGTGCACTATTAAGTCTAGGTAGGATGTGATATCTTAAAGGTGCATATTGTAATCTGGACCACCCAGTAAGAATACAAAGGTGGGTCACTTAAATGTTAATAAAAGAATTAAACAGCATGCCAAAAAACGTTTTTACAAGACTGTTCGCAGGAGATGACCTGCACGTCCCCAGGAGGAAGATGAGTGCACTTTGGGACCTCCACAGAGCAGAACGCCCTCAGCTGTGCCGAGGAGCAAATGCTGACACACACATGCTGAGAGAGACTCATCAACCTCGTGCTGAGGGAGGCAAGCTGGACAGAAAACAACACACATGGGATGATTTCAGCCAAGATGAACCTATGCTGAATAAACCAGAACAGGGGTTGCATCGGGGCAAGGAAAAAATAGCCTGGGAAGGAACAGGAAGGAGTTTTCTGGGGGTGATGGAAATATCCTATTCTTAAAGGGATGAAAGTTATATGGGCATGTTTATTTGCCAAAACTGTACGGTTGAGATTTGTGCCTTTCAGTGTGCATACATCTTACTCACCACACATGCACAAAGGCTTAAAAGAATAATAAAGTGAGGTGGGAATGGGATGGAGTGTGGATGAAACAAAAATAGCAGATGATTAGTAGTTGTTGAAACTGGGTGACGGGCCTACTGTGCTATTTTGTTTATTTTGTATATTGTTTAAATTGTTCTGTAATAAAACACTTGTATAAGAAGACAAACTTGACATACAGTGTTCGCTGGTAAGATATCAGTTACCTTTGGGGAGGAAATAGGGAGAAAGGGATTGTCGGGGCCTGAGTAAAGCTGGTGTTAGTTCTTGGTCACACAAGTGTGTTCACTTTTTAATAATTCTTTGTGATTTACGTGGATGACTTCTGCATATATTTCTGTACGCATGTTATATGTCAATAGTCATTTTAAATCCTGCATATTTGCACAAAGATACTAACTCAATATCTCAGAATAACAGCTGTGTTTTGTTTTGAAGTGGAACACATTCACTCATGACACCATTAGATGGATTTTAATACTCCCAAGTATCTATTAATGCCCTCATCCTTGCATGGACGCCTGGGTATTTCCATTTTTGCCTCAGTTTTGTAAGCGGCATGGATTTGAGATTTCATGATGTCATCTTTCTCCAGCAAGGTCCACCCCCACCACGATGCTCACCAAGGCCTCGAGACCTAGCACAGTGCCGTGTTCACAGCATGCACTCAAGACCTGTGGGACTGGGTTGGAAGGAACAAAATGAGGAGCACACGATGTTCGTAACTTAAGTCTAGGTGTCATAGTGTGACTTAGGAAATTGGTATAGTTTTTCGATAGATTTGCTATGCCTTCTAGATTTTCCTATTTAAAACAATGGGAAATAGGGTCTCAGAGTTCTTTCTCCGAGAAAGTCTGACATTTCAGGCACAGATTACTGGCAATTATTAATGGCATATGACTTTCCCACCTCATCTTAGTGTTAAGTTTTTAATTCCTTACCTTGGAAATGACCTAACTTTGCTTCTTCCAAATCTTGTAGTAATACTGGTGCCCCAGAAAGTCAGGCCACGGATATTCTGCTGTTGTGCGTTCTCCCTGGAAAGAAGTGGAGCTGTGCATCCACCAGTCTAAGAAGCGTGTGGTGCTGTAGTATTTGGAGTCAATCAGAAAAGCTAAATGGAAAAACGACTTCAGAGAATTATCACCATAACCCTCCACAGCACCAAATTATTTTGCTTAATTATTTTGTGATTCTGCGGGTATATTTAAACAGGAATATTAAAACTAGTTCCCAAGGAGCCAGCCCTATACTAGAGCAGAAATTGCATATTACCTTCCTGCACAAACTTGCCTAACACTGTGGGAAGGACCAATGGGAAGTTTCGGTGTTGTTGCCTATGTTAACGAGGCCAAGAGGTCCACACTCGGATAAGAAAGTCCAGTGAACCAGCCTATGTGCAGCGTGGAAATAGGGGCATGCATGTGTTCCCCTGAAGTGGCTTAGGGGTCACTTACCAGTGCACCTGAGTTTCCTGTCTGTATAATGCAGGTATTGGGGCTGTCCAATGTGATGTTTTCTCCTTTTTATGACATGGCTCAGGGCAGTCCTTCTAAGACTCCTGACCAAGGTATGGGCCCTTCAGGCAGATTGGGTCCAAAGGGAGGATCTCTGCAGCGACCCTGACCACGGGTTCCAGAGGGAGGATCATGGCAGCTTGGAGAGATAGGGGGGATGGTAGGACAGGTGGCATTGAAAAGGCAAATTCCAGGATCCCAGGCACCCGATATTTCCATTTTAGATATTGAATTTACATTTCAAATACTGGCCAGGGGGCTTCCACCAGGGCTGCAGGCAACCTCAGCAATAGCCAGGCTGGTGAGCCCCACCCCTACCTGAGTCCCGGCCTCAAGGGATGCAGCCCAACCACACTGCGCATACTCTGGGGGGGTGGGCAGGTCATGGAGATTGGGCGTGGTATACAGAACAGGTGGGGAAGAGGGTGGGATGGAGAAGCAGAGGGGTGGGGCCCAGGGGCCGAAGGACAAGGCAAGAGTTGGGGCCACGAGCTGTGCATGCTGGGAGCTTTTCTCTCTTAACCGCTCCCAGCTGGCAACCTGTAGGGCTGCAGGACTAGAACGCCCAGGATGCTCTGGGCACAGGGCGGTGCCTGGCCCTGGGGGGAGGAGCAGGGCGGTGTGAGCTTGGCCGAGGGCCAAACCATTGACTCAGGACTCAGGTCCTGCACCCGCTCCATGTGGACTGACTCCCAGAGGGATGTGACGAGACGAAAGGTACCAGGGAGTTAGGAGGGTGTGGCGGCTGCATGGGAAGCCGCGGGCCTGCAGCGTGCAACTGCTTTTGTCCAAAATTGAAGCCCAAACTGGCGCCTCTTCCCCACCGCCTCCCTCCTTTGCTTGATTCCTCCTCCTCCCTGTGTACCTGTGGGTCCTTCCACAGCCTCCTACCTAATCCAGGGCCAGGTGTTTCTCTAAACTGCTTATGGGAACTGGTTAGACATTCCAGAAACTTTCCACTTTGCCTGCTGCCCTCTGCCTTCTCCAGCCAAAGTGCCATCATTTCATCAGCTTTTGGGAGAAATTCACCCTTGTGGTCCCTCTTGGATGCACAACTTTGGAGTTTTGCAAAGTGGTAACATTGGCTGTTGCTTGCCTTTTTCACAGATGTGGAAGTTAAAGCATCCGTGAGGTTAATCATTGGTTTCCCCAGGATCTGCTAAGGGCAGAGGAGAACAACACAATTCCCAGGCAAGTATCTAGTAGGCCGTTTTCACTAACCTATTCCAGTGCAGAGGCCTCCAAAACAGCATCGTTAGGATGAGAATAGCTTAAGCATTTTGCCCTTCAGATTGATCACCTAATCTCAGCTCAGGCCTGAGTGGCCAGTCTCTCAGGGACATAAGTGATGACTCTGATCCCTCAGGAAGAGACCGGTGGTCCGGCTTTGGGAGAAGCATGTTCATGGTAGACAACACCTGGGCAGCATTTGAAACCCGTCAGCTTTAACATCTCTGCTTTGGATTCCGGCAAGGTTCCAGGATAAACATGCCCAGGGATAGTCAGATGTAACGTATTCTTTAAAAATTGATTACAGCAGTGAAAGGAACAGAGCATAAAATATCCTGATTATTTGCAAAAGATGAAATGCAAGCAAGACCTTCTTGTTAATTTTTTAATGCTCATTCTCTTGGCTGTATTGTACGCTTGAATGCATAAAAAAAAATTTGAATTGAAAAGTTATCTTTTCCTGAGATTGGTAAATTAACTTAAAAGTCTTATTGAAACCTGTGGAGGAATGGTTAGCAGCTTTCACGATTTATGTCCTCCCTAAAACTTTGGGTGTTGATCTCCATGAAAAAAAGTCCTTGTTTATATTACACATCCCAATAGGTTACATTTCCAATTCCTGAATGTGGGGTATTATCAAAACAACTGAATAAGCTGGTCATGGAAACTGGACCCTGTCACTATGTGAAGAATTTGCCTCGCTATGAATTAATGACATGAATTCTTTAACATTTTTTTAAAGAACGGACGAGAAACTCTGCAGTATCTCTGAATGTGGCAAGACAGGGAATTCTCGTTGGACCACATCCTCGGGTCCTTCTCTCGTGTTCAATAGACCCGGGTGATAGTCCGTGTTGTCAGGTGCAACGCCGCTCCCCCAGCCCCCAGTGTTCCATCCTACTCTGGCCTGTGACCTCTTCAGGGGGTTCTGATGACACTCCTCCACAAGGGTTGGAAGGAGACATTGTAACATGAGGATATTCATCATCTTGAAACAAGGATTAATGGAGAGGAATGTCTCGGGGTCTGTGTGCCCCGATGCAACTGCTGTTGGGTTGTGGCTGCAGTGACCACTGTGCTCCCAGCAGTCCCCACAATGGCTCTCTCAGACGTTTGATCTCCTGGTGCAACCACAGAAGCTGTTGACAGAGCTGAGCGCTCGTGGTTCAGTGTCTTCCGTCAGATTTTGTGGCTCTGACCCTCCTATGCTCGCCCCCTTCCCATTCCTATCTGCTGAGTTGATTGCTTTGTAGTTGTTTCCTAGGAGCCACTGTGTGTAACTGGATTTCACAGTGTCTTTAGGGACCCACCCTCACTACACGAGTCACTGTACAACAGCGACTTATCCTGGTGTAGCCCGTGTTCATCGTCTCCAGTGGAGCTGTGAAGAACCCTGCTTTCTCGGAGCTCCTCTCATTCTCATGCTGCTGGGGCTGCTTACGAAGTTGAGCATCCCGTCTTTGGTCTCATTAACATTATTCTTTTCATCGATTATTTTGAAGTCGGATATGACTTTGTTAATAATGTGACACTGGCTGTCACAGGAACTTTTATGTATCTTCCCCAACAGCTCTGTGAAGTAGACCTGTGATCCACACATTACAGGGGGGACACGGAAGCTCAGAGAGATGGAGTAGCTTCCTTCACTTCACAGTTTCTTGGTACATTTTGTGTCTCCACCTGGAGCTCCGCCTCTCAGGTGTGTGCACTTAGCTGGTGTTCCACTTTATGCCTCTCTGCCAGCCTCCCCAAAGGCACACGCTCCATCCTGAGTCCATTGTCTGCTTGATGGCAGTCACCCTGCACAAACAGGCTCCGTGCAGGGAGTGGACTAGCGGGCATGGTCCTCCGGCTTACCCTGGGCAGGTTCTAGGTTCATGGCGAGAGCTGAAACAGTGGAAGATACTGACCGTCACTCACCTGGAAGGTATCTTATGGAGAAATACTCCACTGACTTTTTGCAGGTGTCATGTCTTCTTTGTCTTCATTGCTCCTCTGGGCTTTCTTCTACAGTCCATGCTGTGCAGTAACATAGAGAACAGAGACTGGTGAACATCATACTGTTGCCCTGCACCAAAGGGTCACATCACTCATTTTTCTAACTATGAAACAAGTACACACTGTAAAAAAAGTCAAATTGCACTGATCTATGTAGAGTAAAGTGAAACATTCCCCTTTCATCCCCTTCCCTGAAAACTCACTCTCCTACTCAGAAGGAACTATTGTTAAGAGGTTGTGACTTATTCTTCTGGAAATTTCCTATGAATTTGTAAATACACAAAGTTTTTTTTTAAACATAAATTACATAACTACATCGTTTTTCAATTTGTTGTTTCCCAAGCCATATATCATAGACCTCTCTCCTTATCAGTGCACATCATTTTAACTTACCTTTTTAGAAGTTTTAGAGGTATTCCAAAGAATAGGCATACCATGATCTGTTTATATCTTCTTTGATAGCAAAGGGATTACATCCAGTTTCACTATTATACATAATGCTGCTATAAGATCCTTGTGTGGAATTTATTACACTGCTTTCAACTCCTCGATTTGCTTTGTTTCCTTTTAGTCAGAGACTATGATATATTTGTAACAATTTTGTGGTAATTATTTTATAGGGAAATTAATTTTATCACTGAATAAGGACATGTATGGGGAAGCTGCACTTCAAGGTCATCCATCTCAGTATTCTGGAGAAAAATCATGAAACTTAGAAGGTATTATGGTTGCTCCATCACATTCTAACAAGTCATGTTAACAATTTAAAGTTGAATCTTTGAATAGCCTCTACTCTTTCTGTTCAAATGAAGGATGACGTTTTCTTGTCTTGAAAACTTCTGACTCCAGGGGCTCTCAGTTGTGCTTCAGAGAGTGTAAGATATTGGTGTTGTATTTATTTCTCTTCACCTATAGGCTGCATCTTCTAAAGATCATAGAATTGAACATGGTCCAATCGATATATATGATTTGGTTCAAAAATTCAAAGTAATGAACCCAAGATAGGAATCTATAACTTTGGTTCTTAATAAAGAATTTCCTTTGATATCCTTAAGTCCCTGTCATTACTTGTAAAACCTCACCTATGGGTGAAGAGATGTGGTTCTGCTGGCAATGTCTGGCTTGAACATCCATAGTTGATCCTGCCACATCTGTAGGTAGATTAGACTTGACCTCTTGATGACCTCTGCCCTTGGTCTTTGAGCTGGGAAAAATAAGAATTTAAAAAAGTTGCAGTTATTAGCACTCAATACTAGAAACGCCCATTAAAGAGTGTGTTTGGTTTGGTAAACCAAAGGGAGTATAAGCAGAACAAAGTCTTTAATATCTATAAAATTTCAAAAAATTCTAATTTTTAAAAATATAACTCTAGTTTTGCCACACTGCAAACTGTGTATATATGAATGAAGTATCCCTCTGTCCATTTCTTCAGTTGTTTCCATTGATTTGATGGATTTATCTTCTAACCCGGATTCCAAATGTGAAAGAACATCTTGGTCCTTCAAAGAAAAGAAACCATTGAAATATAATTTTCTTTTAGCTCGGCATCCCACAGGTTTGAGGAATAAATGATCATGTAATGATACAATGATTTTGAAACCTAATTGTTAATTAGGGGGGTGTAAGAGATGATTGAATGGTGGTTCATCCCTATGGTCAGGGGTATTGTACACATGGACGTGTAAACACGATTCAGGAAGCTGCTTCAGCTCCGTGACATCCCTAAGAACCACAGTGCAGGAGGATCTAGGTACACAGCCGTCTGCCTCGATCTCCTGGGTTACATGTATATCCAGGGGTCTTGACAGTGGCTTCAGAGCAGCTAACTTTTATCTATTTCTCCCTTTCCTTATCTCCAGTTTATCTCAAACAGTCCTGACTACCATATTTTAAAGTAAGAACAATTGTAGTTATCTACATGAGTTTCTTGTTCATTATTGCAGAGTAATAATCAAGGATACCGTTAAATATCATTTAATTGACCTTATTAAATTTGTTTTACCTTATAATTGATTAGAACACTGCGTTTAGTTCGGCGTTTGATATTCACCAAGCGTGTTAATCTGCTTACAACTGCTATGTGCCTCATTCCTCTTAGAAGTGTATCTTTGGCCCATCACAAGATTTTAATGGCTCAAATCATCATAAATTAAGATAATGTACTGTCTTTTGGATGATAGGGAGGCATATGGGTCCATTTTGGAAATATGCCCATCTGTCTTTGCTCCCCATGGGAAGTTTCTGGTCACTAGGTCTCCAGGTGGCTTGCACAAGCCCTAGGTCTGTAATAGCTTGGTGCCTCTCCTTCTAATTGGGGTAGAAATAAAGGAGATTAGAGAGACTTATTAAAGTTTTGGTTGCATGAAGTCTTCTATGAAGACCATCCATGCATATTGTTCTGGATAGCTCTCTGTTCCTAAGACTACTAGTTATTTTAAGGGCTTGTCGGGAACTGTGAAAGGTCTGATATTTTACCTTACCTGCAAGCTAATAAGTTAGCCTACAATGGTTTAGCAGATGCTGACAAAAGACACAAGACCCATGGGTCAGAGACAAAGGACTCAATGACACAGCAATAGCAGTGGCCAGAGTATCATCATCTGCACCGGCTCACTAAATCTCACTTCCTACAGGGTGATACACAGTGGGCCAGGTGACATGCAGAGGGTTGCAAGATCTCAGAGCCTAAGGAACTCAAATATTTGATAAGGGGCAGGATGTCTGCTAACCTTTGTCCTGGAGGGTGTTATTTTTATTATACTGGGCAGTAAGCAAGCCTGCCCTTTGTTCTAGAGTAGGCCACTATTTCTATCTCCCAAGGCTGACAGCTCTACACACATCCTTGAAAAGATAACCTGGTCTTACTGATTTTCAAAGATAAGCTTGAATGAGACTTGATCATCATTCAGTTCTTCTGTTTCCTTTATTGAGATTGTGCAAACATGCTCTTTTCTCTGTAAAGTTCACTAACTTTATTCATACATAAGGGATGCTGTTGGTTTTATTTATTAAGTTGAAATTGTCTTATTAGAGCAAATGATGAAACTGTTATGGGTTGGATCTGAAAGTATGATTTCCAGGAAAAATGTGAAAGAAGATTAGTGCGCACAGAACTTTGCCACAAAGAGCTGATAGCAACTTAAATGATTTTAATTTGAATACTGTTTTATACAACTTTCTTCCATTTACTTCATCCTCTCTGCTTCCTTTAACTCTCATATGGGAATGTGGCACTTTCAGGGATTCACTGAACTCATTTACAATATTCAAATGGTTTTGTCTGTTGTGGTTTTTTTTATTGAGGTAAAGTTGACATACAACATTATCTCAGTTTCATGGGTACAACGTAATGATTCAATGTTTGAGTATATATTGAAATGATCACCACAATAAGTCCAGTTAACATTCGTCTATACATAGTTACAAATATTTTTCTCTTGTTATGAGGACATGGCATATTTCAAGGTGCAGAAGAATCAACGATGGTGTCATATTTTTCTATATACAGCTTGATGAATTTGGACATAAGTATACACCCTTGAGACTGTCATCACCATCAAGACCACAAACAAATTCATCACCTTCCAAAGTTTTCTCTCACCTCCTTTATTACTATCATTCTGTGGTAAGAACTCTTAGTATCTACTCAAGTAGTAAATGTGATGTATGCAATAGAGTTTTGTTAGCTGAAGGCACTACGCAATATCCTACATCTCCAGAACTTATTTATCTTGATAACTGAAACTTTGTATCCTTTGATAATCAGCTCCCCATTTCCCCATCCCTCCAGCCCCTGGCAACCACCATTCTAGCCTCTGCTTGTATGAGTTTGACAATTTTACATTCCACATATAAGTATTTGCCTTTCTCTGTCTGTCTTATTTCACTTAGCATAATATCTTCTAGGTCCCTCATGTTGTCAAAAATGGCAGGAATTCCTTCTTTTTCAAAGGTTGACGAATATTCCATTTCTTTATCCATTCATCCATCAATGACGTTTAGGTTACTTCCATATCTTCACTATTGTGAATTAGCTGCAATGAACATTAGAGTACAGATATCTCTTTGAGACCCTGATTTCAATTCCTGTGGGTATACACCAGAAGTGGGATTGCTGGATCATATGCTAGTTTTCTTTTTTGCAGGAACCTCCATACTGTTTTCCATAATGGCTGTACTAGTTTATATTCCCACAAGGTTTCCTTTTCTCCACATCTTCACCAATATTTGTCATCTTTAGTTTTTTTGATTATCGCCATCTTAACAAGTGTGAAGTGATACCTCATTGTGGTTTTGATTTGCATTCCCTGATGATTAACGATGCCAAACACCTTTTCATACACCTGTTGGCCACTTGTATATCTTCATTGGAAAAAGTCTATTATGATCTCTTGCCCACATTTTAAATTGACTTGTCTTTTTGTTATTGAGCCAACAGAAAAAAAGGAGAACAAAATTTCCAGGCATTATGGGTGCTTCCCAGTTGATGCAGACGGTTTTGTGTTTACAGTGGTACCAAAAGGTCATGTTTCGTGCTTTTTCTTCAGCTTGTTATAAGACCAGCAGTAGCTGCGGCATGGCAGATAATCGGGATCTTCTGGGTTTGGAGGTTTACAAAATAAATGAGTGGTAAGGAATTTTTTATATTTCCAAGGAAATTATTGTGATCGTAGTCCACGGAATCCAGGATTAGATAGGTGTAGGAGGAAATTAAGGTGAGGATTGGTGATCTGGCATTACTTCTGATCTTGAGGGACAGGTATCTACTGTATGAGTGTTTGAATAAAAATATTAGGGAACAGGAATTTGTGGTGGGTGAATATGTTTTCTGAATTATTTACTTTTGAACATAACCACTAGGATTATGTGAACATCTGGGAGATTGGAGGAAGTCGTTAACAGGAGGTGGTTGATAATATCACTATTGATTTAACCTCTATGAACAACAAGTGGTCAATGGATTAAGCAAATGAGTAGACAGAAAACACAGAAATGGTAAGATTTGGGTTTTAGTAAGGACTGGGGACTGACTGTCCTGAGTGGGAGTGCCAGGACTTGTGCGGTTGAGAGTGACAAGGACAAGAAGAGAATAGAATCACACTCAAACAAGGAGGGGGTGTTAACAGGATGGAGGAGGAGAAATGATCTGGAGTAGCCTTGAATTTTGACCTTGAGCTTTCTGTTCTTGATGCAAATCTGCCTGATGACATCCCAGGACACAGGTCAGATCTATCCCCAGAGGATAGAGAGGGGGTGGAAGTAAAAACAGCCAGGATAATTGTCCTAAAAAGGCAGGCTTCTTTTATCATTTGACCCACTTTCATGATTGGTTTTTGTAGGATAAGAGGAAAAGAAGGATGATAAGAAGGATGACAGTCACGTCTTCGCAGAGGAAGCAGCATAACTGTGAAAACCAGTCCAAACCATAGCCTGGTTTAAGCATCTCCATGCCTTTGAGGATGTCCAGTGACATATTCAAGAGGACGATGACTAGAATGCCATCACATGCTGGCAATGATGGGTCTCTGGGAGGATTCCTTGGACCAGCCCCACCAAGTCTGCTGGGCCGAGAGACCGCAAGGACTCCAGGCCTGCAGTAGTGCAGGACAACTCGTAAGTCCTTTCAATCTGGCCAAAGCATTGCAAAAACTTGCACCTAGTCACACAGGTGAATCCCTGCCAGGTGTGCTCGCAGGTGGTCTGCATTCCAGGTCCCTTGAGCACTCCTGCTGGCCTTCAGATTTGGCAGAGATGATTCCAGGAGCTGCTATGGGCATTCCACAGCTCGACTGCCAACAATTTCTGACGACTGAAGAAGGTATCAGGAAGGAGGAAAGGGCAGTGAAGAGCACAGGAGCGATACTGGTGATAGCACTGATGGCGGACAGACTTGCTAGTGAGGCAGAGAAAGTGAGGGGCCAAGAAGGCCATCCTGACAGCAGATGAAATGGAGCAGGTACCTCAGTGAGGTCTCATGGCTGCGTCCCTAATGTTTCCTTGCTTTGAGCTCTTGAACTTTTAAAATATACCAATACTTTTCTTGTATTAAACTCTGCTGCGTGACATAGAAAATATAGATAGAGGTTTCTTTCTGAGGTGAGAGGTTGAGTTGCAGGTGAGGAGAGAAAGATCTTCCTTTTTCATGCTGTTTTCTCATTTTCCTTTACTATGTACAATATTTATTTGTATTTTAAAGTCAGCAGCCAGTTATCAACGTCACGGGATGATTCAGCTTTTCCCATCACAGTCACAGTAAAACCTACATAAAGTGGATTATTCTTTTTGTGTAATATTCCAATAGACTCCAAAATATTATTTCAAATCACTTTTGTGTCTACGTTCTCAAATTAGATATTTACTTCTAGGTCTCCATTTTTCTGTTCTCTGTTGCATGCCAATTCAGAGTTGCATCTAAGGAAATACCAGATTTCCCACAGTTTTTTAGATCCATATGTGTTGGAAATGTGATTCATGGAAATGGACATGGCAGTTGGGGGATCGTGCTATTACCGAAAGAGAACTTTTCAGCATCAGTAATGCTGAAAGAAACCACTGCTTGTTGGGATTTAGTTGTCTATTTGAGGGATCAAGCTTTCACTGTTGGCACTTCTCTTTCTCTTTGGAGGGAAAGTACGGCCTTCCCAGTATTTCCATTACCAAATCACTTTCCTGGGTGGCTGTGCCATGTCAGGAAGGTCTTGAGATGACGGGAACCAGGGTTCATCCTCAAATTCTGGCTGTTCTGACAAGGCTTCCCTGGCAGAGTGCAGCCTGTGTGTCTGGGTGACACTTGCAGCCATCAGAAAGGAGGGGATACCTCACAAGTGCCAAGCGATTCATCTGTCCCTTGTCTTACAGGGTGTTCCCAAGTGATGAGGTTCAAAATGCCACTTGGTAACCATTTGAAATCTCCTAGTCATGGGGTGGGTTCTCTGTGTGAGCTCAGAGCAGTGTCTGTTCAGCACCAGATGGGAAGCATTTCAGTATTTTAATTGATAAGGCTGTGTTCATGCACGTCCATGGACCATCAGTTCAGTGGCATTCCCTGCTGGAGCCCCCCACACCCCTGTCATACCTCATCTTTCAAAGCTCCAAACAGTCTTCACACCCAGGAGGTTGTGATAATGTAACCACAGCACAGGATTGGGGAAAAAAACACAACCACCCAGGGGTGACACATTTTAAGGGCTTGGGCCCAATTGCCCCATTTGGACGAGTTGGTAACACCAACACTTAGTATGTAAACTGGAGGATTGTCCAAGATCACGGACCTAAGAACGACACGGGCTCAGATGTCACCTTGGACAGCAAGGGCCAGTGTAGAGTCACTCACTGGCCAGGATTATGGTCCCTTATACTGTCAAAGTAGAGCTCACCGGGGATCCTCTGGCCAAGCCAGAGAGGAGGCTTGGGACCTTCTAGGGAATTTCTGCCCTAAAGGGAATTGCTTAAGGAAGGCAGGGGTGCTGAAAATCCTAGTTCACAGGGAGCAGTCATGTTTATGGAACGAGGCCCAGCAGTAGCCTTAAAAGCTGCATCACAAATCTTTCCGCCTGGATACAAAACAAGCAGGAAAAGGAATTCAGAGTCTTGGACAAGGATCACAGCAGGATTCAAATCCAGGTCAGGGGTGAACAGGGAGCCCCTAGAGGGGCCTCAGGAGCTAGATCCTTCCTGTCTTTAGTCCATTTGCAAATGCGCTTCCTTGGGCCTTGTCCTCTCCAAGTGCACGTTTTGATCTTTTTACATTGTTTTCCCCACTTAGAGCTGATGCAATTCCAGAGATTGAACTAGAAAACTACAAGTTCCTAAAATTTAGTCAAAAGAAATCTCAACAAGAGAAGCAGAAAATGTTCCCTGTTCCTCAAGAATGTAGAAAGGCAGCCCCTGCCTGTGGCACGACATGGTCCTGGGTAGTGCTGTTTTAAAGACACCCACATTTCAGTGGTTGTTGCTCTGCCTGTGAAAGTACCTTCAACATTTAAATCCCAAGAGAACGGGCGGGGGGCCATGTCTGCTCCCGGAGGAGTTGAATGATACTGAAATGAACTGGTCTTCGGAATTAGGGGGATTTGGGGGTGTCCCCACTAGCCAGGGAAGGGGCTGGCCCTTCTCCCTTCTCCCACATACAATAAGCTGATGACCCGGAAGAGTTCGTGATTCAAGGAGAAATGTGAGATTCAGTGTCTCACTTACATGCCTACAGAAAGCGAGAGAACCACACCACAACTCCCAGACTGTAAAGGGAACAGGACTTTAATATAATATTCAAATATGGCATTTATTGTTTACAACAAATAACTACTGCCCCTCCACAATGTGTGACAGGATCTCTGGACTGGCCAACAGGGAGAGTCCACCCCTGCCCTCACCCAACTCCTGCCCGGCCTCACCTATCACTCTCGTTGAGCAGCTCCATGTCCTGGAACCAGGCCCCAAATCGCTCCTCGGGCTCTAGGTTGTAATTCTTTGTGGCCACCTGGAGCAGCAGGATCTCCCTCATGACTGGGTATTCCTGGGACCAGAGGGAATGAGAGGCTGAAGTTAGGGCCTGGGTGAGGGATGCTGCATGGGCCTTGTCGGGTGTCAGGGGTGGGGCAGGGACCAGTCCTGGGAACTGTCCTTCCCTCCAGTTCCTACCAGGTTTTACCTGTTCTCAGAATGGGAATAAGCAGCGCCTCCTCCAGGATTTTCTCCTTGATGCCATCCTCCCCTCAACCCACCTGCCAACTGGATGGGTCTCCCACTTCTCTGTTATCAAACTCGTCCACTCAATGTAAGATACAGGGGGTGGAGCCAGGGACTGTTCTGTCCAGAGGGTCTCTGAATTCCTCCTCCTTCCCCTCCCCTGAAGGGGGTGCGGCAGCTGTTCACTTCAGTCCTCTTGTCAGGTTGATCTCATTCTCCTGGAAGGCAGACAGCCAGAGTCCATCAGACAGAGCCCCCTAGCCTGACTAGCCCCCTATGCCCACCCCTTCTCATGTTGCACTACTGCCAGGTCCCCAGAGGGGGCCGGGCATGCAGAGAAAACAGGACTTGGACCTAGGCCTGGCTCTGGGATCCAGAGAAGGGGGACATGGGGGAGAGGCTAAGGGACGTGGCAGCACAACCCTCTCTGATGACAGACTTGGAGTCTGAGGCCTCAGGCAGAGGGGACTGCTCAGCCACTTATGTGCTGCCTGACTTGGAGGGGCCCGAATCCTCTCTCCCTCCACGGGCAGCATGGGAGGGAGAGGCTGAGTCCAGCTCAGATAAAACCTCACGCAGCTGTGCCATCAGGCAGCTCTGAGCTTCCCCAGCCTGGGGAACCGGAATGGGTGTCTCAGGTGGAAACTCTGTTCACTCATCCCTAAGATGTGCCTGATGCCCCAGCTCCCAGAGGCAGCTGTGAGGCTCTCAGGAGAGATGTACCAAGTGCTGAGAGCTCAGAGCTCAGTTCAGGGGCTCCCACATCCCAATGCTCAGGATCCTGGGCCTCAATGCTTGGTCCTCAGGTGCACCCACCTCGAGATTATCACCCATCAGCATGTGCAGCATCAGCAGGTGACCAAGGACAGTGCCAATATAGGGGATGACACTCTGTGACATCAGAGTGTGGGTGGGATGAGTCCTTGCTCTCAAGTCGGCCCCCTGCAGACCCTCCCCTGAAAAGTCCTCACCCTCAGCCTCCTGGCCCACCCCAGGGTTCCCACGGGGAGCAGCCTAGGACCCTTAGCAGCCTCCCCTCAATTCCTCCTCCCTTCACACCCCAAGAACATCACACTCCTCCTCCTCACCTCCCAGGGGAGGCTTCTGGCAAATCACAGGGTATGCGGTCCCTGGTCCTCCCCACAACAACCATCCTGCACCAGATCTCCCAGGCCCTCCTCCTGGTCACTTCTACTGGGTGATTCAGGCACTGTGGCAGCAAGAGGAAGGACCGTCCTCTCTTGATTTGAGGCCTCCAGCTGGGAGGGCAGAGCCCCTCCCCCACAGGCACACTCACCTGCTGCTGCTGCTGCTTCTCCTGCACTCTATTGGGGCTGATCTGCGGGGGGGTAAACGTGGAGGGCCCCTCCTGCCAGGGTCGAGGAGAGTGTCAACGGGCCATACTCCCCTCACCCCATTTCTCTCCAGCACCACTGGCCTCCGAACCTGGACATCTGACTCGAGTCAACTGGTACCAATGCCAATACATCCTCCAAGATGTTGTGATTCTAGAACAAGCCCAGCTCCAACTTTCACTCTGGGTGTGAGCTTGGGCTTTCTGTCTGGCCTCCCTGAGCCTGTTTTCTCATATGGAAGGTGTGAGAACTCCAGCTACCTCACAAGTACTCCTGATGACTCAGTGTCACATGACTGTCATCATTGTGCTCGCCCTCACCCCTCCAGGTGGAGCAGGCAGAAAGCTCCCACAGTCCTGTCCACCCTCTTAACTCATCACCACCCTGTGAGGCCTGCACCACACAATCACCATCCCTCCCTTCCCTGATGAGGAGACAGAGACCCAAACAGGGGCAGTGAGTTGCTCAGGGGCCCAAAGAGGAGAGGCCGCTTGCCCCTCCCAGCCAGATGCCCTGTTCCCACATCCTCACCTAACCCGCAGCCCCACCACTGACAACAGTCCTGTCCTCTGAGCTCTCACAGCTTGGTCCTGGGCCGAGCAGTGGAGAGGACGGGGTGTCTTGGGCGTCTGGTTGCATGGCTCCTGCCTGCCCCAGTCTCGTGGAGTGTCTGGCCCCCAGGCTTGGCCAGAGGCCATGCCAAAGCCTTCTCCTCACCAAGGAACCCCTCAGGACATTTCCCTGCCCTGAACTCTTTCTTTATCCACTCAGGAACTGAACCCCCAATGTGCCACCTCTGATCCACAGGGAAGGTGGTGACAGGACGCTTTGCTTCCTCATTTACGTGAAGCTCCTAACGTCCTTTCAGCAGGATCCACTAAGAATCCATGAGTTACCTAGATGCTTCTCATAAGCCCCTGGGGGCATATGTCATTGCCAACCAGGCACTCAGATGAGACTCTTGTGGTTGACTCGAGTGACTGCTCTAAGGGTCCGGGGGTGGTCCCCGAAAGCACACACATCTGTCTCTGGTCCAGCCGTTCAGGCCCAAGGATGAGCAGCCTGTTTGTCCACCTGGACCATGGGAATCCTCTGCCATGCATGTCCCTGGGACAGGCAGGGTGTCCTCCCCTTGGAGACGTGGTGAAGACAGAAGGAGCAGCAGGGGCCTGGCTTCCTGAGGACAGGTTAAGGCTGAGGGCTAAACCCACCGCAACAGCTTGGAAGAAGCTACATCCAGCAGGATGGACGTGCATGGAAGCCAGAGACCTGCTGATGGCACCAGCTCAGCAACTCCTCCTGGAACAGCCCAACCAACACCACTGTGTCCCATGACCAGGGCCTCCTGCCCAAAAATGGCACCCTGCTGCCCATGAGCTGAACAGATCCCTCTGCTTGTTAACCTGGACAAGATAGACTGGAATGTTTCAGAGAAAGTTCAAGTGAGAAACTATCAAAACCACAGCCTGCCCAGTAACCCTGCCCCTCTCCCCCTTCCTCTTTTTTCCAGACCCGCAGCCTCCACTCTATCTTGGTCATCAGTTCTCTGCTCAAGGACTCATCTTGGCTATAGAGCTCCTTAAGTTTTTCAGAGCTTTACCTTAGGGGAGGGGAAAGAGGGAAGGATAAATTTAGGGATAATGTGAGGGGTCTGAGTGCAAATCCCTTTTCTTTGACAACCCAAGAGATTCAACCTGCCTGGAGGAGTGTTCTCACTGGGCTCCTCTGAGCACTAAGGTCTCATGGGACTGGGAGGGGGCTCTCCTGTTAGTCACTGGGGTCTCCACTCTCCAGCTCTACAGAGCAGCTCTGTTTTGAACACTATGAATTTCAACTGACCATAGAGTTCTGTTGCTATAAACACTTGGAAATCTCCAATGTGGCTCAACCCAATAGCTGACATTTAGGGAAACCGAGTCCTGAAGCAGAACTGGTTCACTAAGGACACCAGGAGACTTAGAGACCAACTACCCACTCCCAGGCCCTGTCCCCATCATTTGCTGCCTCCCAGGAGTTCCCGGCTGACTGAGGCACCAATGGCAGACATACAGGAGATCCCCCATCCATCCTGGTCCTCCTATGCAGAGAGGCCTACCCACAGGGAAACTTACCCCCATGTGTTCTTCAGGTGGCTTGTGGAGGTTTTCTGCAGAGCAGAGATGAAAGTGCGGGACGAGGAGAAGTTCTTCCAGATCTCACACTCCTGGGGAAGGGAAGAGAATGAGGTGTGAGGTTGGGCACTGGAGCCCCGCTTGCTCTAGCTTCAGTCCCCTTCTATTTACATCTCCCCTCCTGGATGAGACAGATTCTCAGGGAGCCCCAGAAGGACATTTAGGATTCAGAAAGTAACACTCACAAGGAGGAGGAGTTTAGCTCAACCCAGGGAAGGAGCCAGGTAGGAAGTGAGCATCCTCCCACTGGGACCTGGAGTCAAGGTCAGCGGGGCCTCTGGCAGGAAGGGCCTAGGGACTTGCAGGAGCTTAGACCACACACTTCAATCCTGGGAGCTGATAAAGGTGGAGAGGCAGTTCCCAAGTCTCCAGAGAGGGGCTCCACTGGGCCTCCCACGGTACACCTGGGCCACCTGGACCCAGTGCTCTACCACCCTCGCCCTGTACTGGGCTGTCATGCTCACGTCACCGAGGCAGGTGGTGATGACGAGGCTGGCCACCCTTCTGAACTGGTCGATGGTGGCCTGGATGGTGGGTGTCTAGTGCTCACTGCCAGGCTTATTCTTCTTGTGCCAGGTGGATCCCAGGCACTGAGAGGGCACCACCTTCCAGAAGAGCTCCTGGGGGACAGGGGAAGTGTCATCCAGCCCTGCCACAGGCCACCTCTGTGTCCACAGCCACTAAAGTCCCACACAGTTTTCACAGTTTACAGCTAGAGCTCAGGAAGCTCAGGATGTGGCCTGAGCCTTGTGAGAGTCCCTGGGTTTTCTTCTCTGTCCACCGAGGGTACCCAACACAGGATGACCCAGGGCCCAATCACGGTAGGGAAGGGAGAGGGGTATTTGCACCCAGCCCGTCCTGGCTAACTCCAAGCTCCAGATGATGGCTCAACTCTGCTCATCCCAAGGGGGCATCTGCCACCACCCTGATCTCCACTCTGGTCCCACTCTCCATTCTGATGCACATTCCCCCGTGGCAGCTACAACCACTGGCCTTGTCTGTCTCCCTTGTAGTGAAGCACACATCAGGTGTCAAGTCCTGAGGCTGTTGAGCCTCCTGAGGAGACGGCTGGGCCACCGTAGACCTGGCTGCACACACTGAGCTCCCCTCCACCACTGATGGGCCAGGCCCTGCCCAGCTTTCCATCTCTTCTACCTCATGGAGCCAGCACAGGCACTCTGTGGAGCAGGTCCTGTTAGTGTCCACCTCTACGGTCTGCATGTGGACAGCAAAGGCTTGAGGGTTCCGGGAGTTGCCCAGGTCATATGGTTGGTAAGGGGTGGAGCTGGGATTTGGGCCCAGATCATGGGAGTCTGGATCAGAACTGGGGCAACGATGGCAGAGGGAAGGCCTGTTCCACCCCGCCCTGAGAGCCCAGCTGCTCACTGCATCCATCACGGTCAACTGCTCTACCACCTGCTTAGGAGAGAAGGCCGTGAGGTTGGGCTTCTTCTCATGCTCCTTAACAGCCACAGGTGGAGACGGACTTCCCACTAGAAATGATGATCCAGGTGACTCCAGCTCAGCAGCTCCCACTCCTGCTGGAGCCAATGTTGGCCCTTGCTTTAGCTCCAACGCTGCTGATGGAGGTGACTCTGGCTCCAACGCTAGAAGGGGTGTTGTCAACAGAGCTGGAGCCAGCTCTACCTCCACCACTGCCCACTGCTCTGCTTCTGCCACTGACTGGAGCTCTGCAGCTGGCGCTACAGTGGGATAAAGAGAAAGATTCACCCACATAGCTGACTTTCCATGTGTCCTTCTGAACAAAGGAAAAATCCCACTTCCCTTCCAGGAATATCCAGCCTGCAGTCCCCCTTACCCTCTGCCTCTGCCTCAGTGGCCTCCAGAAGCTCACACCGGGCAAGGGTAAGAGGGTCATGGCAGCTCAGCTCCGAAACAGGCAAGGTTACCTGCATGTACATCCCCTTTAGCTTGAAAAAGGGACAGCCCCAGTCTGGTCACTCCCTAGTTCTGGTCCAACCTGGTCATCTCAAGGTCCTGAGTGTGGAGACCCTCTGTTCCTGTTCTCATCTCAGAGCAGCACTGGATGGTGTTTGTGGCCTCAGGCACCTTCCCCTTGCCTAGTGAGTTGGTGAAATTGAAACCATTGGGCAGCTCCTCGATGACCTTCTTACTGGAGATCTGCAAAGACTGCTCCGGAGCTGGGCCTGAAGGAATCAGGGGCTGCCTGCACACTGCCACTGGGGTCATCCCCCAAGAGAAAGTCTGCTCCTCAGTTCAGGCACAGAGGGACATCCCTGCAAAGAACTATGGTCAGGCAGGAAAAGAGATGAAACCTCTATGGCTCAGTAACATAAGAGTAGAGGAGCTCACCGTCTCATGCTGCCAGCCATGACCTGGGCTATGAACATGATAGGCCCACCACACTTCCGACACCTAACAAGCAGCTCCTGCCCAGGAATGGCCTGCCCCTCATACCCTGCCTTCTCCCCTCCACACAAACACACACAGACACACACACACACACAAGATGAGGGACAAGGGGTGTGGGGCTGATCAGGTGGGATCACAGTTGTGACCTGGCCTGCACTAGCCTTTCCTGGGCTGCCCCGTGTTACCCTTCACTGCCTCCTGCCAGACACCCAGAGGCGTCGGGGATGAGGGCTGAGCCAACGTCAGCAACGACCAAAAAGTTTCTCTTTCTGGGTTTTTTTGTGCCTAGATCCTCCAAAAGTTGGGATACAACAACAAAATATTTTTTCCTGTTGACTGTCTCCAGTCAAGTGAGCTGGATGGGGGGCTGTGGGTGCCTGGTTACCAGAGTTCTAAGATCTTTTGAGGTCTATGACCAAGGAAGTGAGGTCTTTTTTCAAGACTCCTTTACCTAGGCCCCTTCCCTCAATCAGACTTGTCCAGAGCTGCCCCCTGTGCCCTGGCTGCTAACCCTCCTCCCCCATGTCATCTCCTGAGCTGTACACAAGGAGCCTACACAGCCCTAGCCACAGCTCCCTGGAACCCTAAGTCGGGTCCTAGCTTTGAGGAGACAGAGATGAATGCAGACCTCCTTTTTCTTACCAGTTCTTCATCCTGAGAAAGTCCCTGTACCTCTCAGGTCCTCCCCAGTCTCTAAACCTGCACCATGGGGATCAGGCTAGAATCTACTTCCTAGAGATGTCGCCCAGTGTATATGACATAATATCTATTACCTCTGTGGGCTGGTGTCACATGAACCTAAGGCACAAACTTAGAGATGGAAGAATAACAAGAAGGGGTGACAGGAGCACAGACCACCACTCAAAACAGGCCTGGATGAGTGACGTCAGCATGACGTTGTAAGGAGCTGGGCTCCTCTGTGCAGGCAATGCCAACTCCGGAGGGAGCCAGGAGGGGCGCCAAAGATTCACAGGACTCTGCAGCCCTTCTGCAGCTCACTAGTGTGGAGGGGCACCAAGGCTTCACCTTGGCCTCTGTCTCCAAGTTCACATAAAGGAGGGTCGGTTTCTTCCAAGAGTTTTATAGTTAATAGTCAAAGATTAATAATGTAATAAAGGCACAACCACTTGAGTATTCGTTTATATTGAGACATTAAAATATCAAGCAGGGAGGATTAAAAGAAAGACCAAAAGTATATTCTTAGTTACTGCTATTTCTTTAAATGAATCATTCTGGATAAAAAGTACTTTATTATATTTTTTTCAAGTCCCAATAATCAAGCTGAATATATCAACCAAATACTTACCACGAAGAAGAGACTGTTGCCACGCTAAAGCAGCACAAAGTAAGACTAAGCTTTTCCCACTTTCTGTAGGGCTCTCCAACAAACAATGCTGCTTACTTTTTAATCCTCGGACAATCTATTGAAACAAAAACAATAAAAAAAATCAGTAAACAATTTACTTCATTAGGGTCTGTCTCCATCACAAGTACAAACACAACAAGAAGTAAGGTTGTACTTGAGGGAACATAGCAATAGCAGAAGGGAGAATTAGTATTTAGTTCAATCTAGACCTTATTCCTTTATCTTTCTCCCTAAAATTATGTTGGACTTAAAAGCATATAAGCATAAAAGAAATGAACAAAGCAATTTGTGCCTTAATGATGCAAGCACCGTCATTTCTTTAAAACTAGAGTACACTAATATCTTGGATGAAAACTTAATGGAGGATACTGCTAGGGGGAGTGTAAATCGCTACAACCACTTTGGACAGATATTAACAATTTCTAGTAAAGTTGAAGATACCCAACACCAGGAAGTCCAGTCCTATGTATATATCCAAAAGCTTTCCCACAGGAACATAAGGAAACATGCATAAGAAAGTTCATAGCAGCATTGTTTAGAATTGCAAAAGAATGTAAACAACTTAAATGTCTGTCAAAAGGAAAATGGATAAAAAAATTCTGGTATATTCATACAATGGAATACTACACAGCAATTAAAATAGATGAACAATCAATAAGGCTACTTCTTAAAAATAATGTTAAGCAACTAAAAACACTTCTGAACAAATATGGGTACAGTATCATATCATTGTACAAAGTTTAAAAACAGGTAAAGAAATGCTCTATATTGTTTACGGATACATACATATGTAACAAAAGTATAACAACACGTCTAGGAAAGAAAAAGAATAAATTCAGCATACTAGTAATGTTACTTGCAAAGAAGGTATAAAGTAAATATGGCAAAATATTAAGATTGAACAACTCTGGAAAGTTGGCTTACCCATTGGTCTATTAATTTTCTATATGATTGAAACATCTCAAAAAATATGGTGAGAAATATAGTATTCTGTGTAAAAGACAGTAAATACTTTGTAGAAGGTAGTAATTCCGTAAAGTAAATAGAAGTGCCAAATGAGCTGAGAATAGTTTTCAGAATACTCTCCTTTGCCTCCTAACCATATACAGTTCATAGCGATTAAGATTATTTTTTGAAAGGTTACATGTTCTTCCATGAACCCAGCAAATATTTTCAATCCATTTACTATCTGAGAAAATGAATGTAGTCACAGATTCAGTATACGTTATGAATTATCGGCATCTTTATCTTAATGAAGACTTAACTGCTGAAAAATACTTGCAGAATTCATTATAGCAAGCTATGATGGACAAGCTTTACAAGGAAAGTTCATCTTCACCCCACCAACTGTACATTCAGACCATATTGAAGAGTCATGCTTTCCTGTTTACTTAGATTCCTAACTGCAGCAGAAATGAAAATCAAGACTGAAACAATGCCATTCAAAGAAAACCAGATACCCAACTAGACTAGGACAGAAGTCTAGAAATAAAAAGGGGATTCCTAAATGTATCAACAAAACAAATGCAAGTAAAAGAATTTCCTAGTCTTAACCATCACAGTGGTTGAGAACATGTCTCGGAATCTGACAAATCCGGATTTGTATCCCTACTCTGCCAAAGCTGTGGACCAGGAGGTAGAAGTACGAGTTCTAGATCAGGTTCCCACAACTCAGATGTGTTTCCTTGATCATGTCTTCACTTCTCTAGACTAAGATCCTCATCTGTAATAATCCCTAATTGAAAAACTGTTGTAAGGGAGAAAATGCCTTGGCACACAGTAGGTGCTTGATAATTCTGATTTAAAGGTCAGAAGGGTATAATGAAAAGAAGATGGGCTTTGGAGTAAAGCAAGCCTAAGTGTGAGTCCCACTGTGTGAATCACTGAACCTCAGTCTGTTTCTTCATCTGTGCAATGGAGATAAGATTATCTACCCGATAGAGTTTTGACGAAAATTAGCCAGGCATTGAGTTAAGAATTAAGTAAGTTAATGGATAGAACGTGCCTAAACTCCAGTATTTGACACAGAGGAGGTGATCTACATTAATCCCCACCTCTTCTAAACCACCTATGCTTAATCTAGGATCCAGAGACAGAAGTCAGAGACTGTGCTCTCTTGCTATTGCATGCAGAAGTCTTGGTACATGACTGTGTTTCTCTGAAGAGAAAGTCCGTGGATTTCTCATTCCCAGAACTATATCTTAATAAAATAACTGAAAACAGAGGGGAGACTGATATGCACTGTTATCAACTGAGGACTTCCTTGCAATAGTGGAAAAAAACGGCAAATTCGACCTGGGGATAGAGGGATGGTTAAAAGAGTAATTCAACAGCTTATGAAGCCAATTATACCCTGACCCCTAGCCTATGTGTTCCAAAACAAGCTAAGAACCACTATTCTGAGGCATTTCCCAGTTCTACTATTCTGTGATTCTATCTGTGCAACACTTGAGTAGAGATTTGGTGGACTCTAACCCCTTCACCCCAGCCAATAACGCAACGCCAGCTAGTTCCTCAGATACAGCCTAGAAATCCATCCCACCTGCATTCACCACAACCCCCCAGGGGATAAAGGACGAGCCCCGATCCGCCTCCCGCCATCGTCCCCGCTGCCACGAGTCAGCGGAGGTTCAAGGGGGCCCGGGGCCTCTCCTCGGGGTTCAGGACAGGATCCCTCTGGCCTCCGCGTGTTCAGAACCCCGAGGCCCGTGGACGCGGTCACCCCGACTGCCCGCATGGCGGCCAGGCGAGAGCAGAAGGCTCTCTTCGGGCAGGCTGCGCGCCACCCCAGGAGAGACAGGCTGGCCTGTTCTGAGGAAAACCGAGGCAGCGCTGCCTGGGCTCCGAGTCCCGGGAGAAAATGAAATGGTATCTGCGAGCACACACTGCGGAGCCTGGCAGAGAGGAGAAGCCCCAAACCTCTCGCCTCCTCACCCTGGCCGAGTGCGGACTCCCGGCGCCTCACCCGCTCCCTCCTCCGCTCTCTCCAGGCCGCGCGCAAGCGCTCTTGCGGACGAATTCCTGCCTCCCGCCCCCTCGACTCCCAGCACCCAATCACCCGCCAGAGCAGAAACCAAGAAACCAGTCCCGGCGTGAGGTTAGGGGGCCCCCGAGAGAAGCCTCCGCAATAAAAACCAACGCAAAGTATTTCGTGGCCCGGAGGCGAACGCTTGAACAGCGAAGGGTGGGAGCAGAGCGCAGCGTTTAAAGGAAAAGTCTTCTCCATTTTGAGATTTTGAAACCGGCGACTTAACCCATGTATCCGTTTCCTTGAAAACTCGCAGTCTCATTCTTCAGGTCTGTAGACCAAGCGAAAGGAAAGCCTTGCCGAGTTCTTCCCAGAGCGCCCGTCAGTGCCGCTCAGCTCACGTTTCCGAACTTCACGTCGGCCCGGGTGTCGCACAGACGGAGGCGGGAACTGCCAGAAGCCTGAGCCCGGCCAGGCGACAAGGCTGGTTGACGAGTGGCCGCAGACCCTCAGGATGTTCCAGGCTTCCCCGGATAGCGACTTCAACCAGAGCAACGCTGTAGAGCGCTCCCGCCCTGGTCACTTCTGCTCCATCAAGGCTCATCCGTCTTCTGTCCCTCCTAAAACCGGGTTGTTATTCTTTGCCACGAAGTACACTTCAGTTTCCTCAAAGGTAGGGAGTTAATCGTGATCTCTCCAAAGTGTGATTTTGTCAATTTCTGAATAGCCTAAGCTTGGCTCCGATACTAGTGTCTCAAAAAAGTAAAACGTGAGACAGTTTCTCAAGTTTGAGCAACTAGTTTGGGGAGAGGTTTGCTGTAGGGGGAGCAGCGGGAGGAGAGTGGATTTGTTTGCTTCCCTTTCAGTTTTACTGCATCTTCCCCAATTGCAAAATGTACAGTGCTAAAAATAAATTCTACCTTTTAATTTAGTAATCTCAGGCTCAAAAATTCATCCTAAAAGAGTAATCCAAAAGAAAGAAAAAGTAAAAATACCTAAATTGATAACATTGCCTATTGTAATCCTGAAAAAAGTCATCAACCTCCCGGTCTAGTAATAGCACCCTATACGGTTATGATACATCAGTTTGATCATTAGGAAGCCAATAAAATAATTATCAAAAGTAAACAACTTGCAAAAAAGATTTCATATAAATTTAAATGAAAGAAAGCAGACTCCCTACTGGGTATTATGAATTCCATTATGTGAAAATATATATGCATAAGCAAAGATGGAGGGAAAGTATAAAAAATGTAACTTACTGTTAAAACAGTGGAATGAAGGATAATTTATCAATACTTAAAAATATCTTCAAATTTTTATTCTGCTTTTACAATTTTTTTAAATATCAAATCCTTTAAGTAACTGCTCCAGGGAAACTACTACGATTTTCGATTTTCCTCCACTCAATTCCTAAGGCTCCCAACCGACTCTAGCCTTGTATGGCCATTTGACGTGTGTGGCGTTAACAGCAGTGGATACACGTAGGCTCTGGAGCCAGACAGTCCTGGATTCCAGTCCCTTGAACTGTTCCTTTCAGGTGAACAGTAGTGAAAGAAAACATAAAAAAACTACAAGTTCATTTGATAAAGAATATGCATGTTTATAAACCAATATTCAAAATAGCTGCACACATCTGTTTTCACTTGAATAAAAAAATCACATTGTGACAAATTTTGTAACCTTAACTTAAAATACATGAATATTAACATTTACTAATATAGTTACACATTTTGTTTACATCATCAACGGATGTGATGAAAAACAGCATGTTGTTATTTAAACACAGCAGGTTTTGATCAGCCTTTGAAAACTGATCCAAGAATGTGCGCTGCATTTAGTTAGAAACCATTTATTTCAACCTTTTTTGAACTCCTAGAGGTTTCCTACTCACATAAAATATTCCAAAGCCTCAGTTTAAAATAAAACAAAACAAAAGAACACAGGACCGCTGTATTTAATCTTAGAAGACTACAAAACAGCCTTGTTTAAAAATATGAAAATTCTTACAGTATTTTTTAAGTGTATGCTTTTATTTTTCACATCGAACTTACTTGATTGAACATTAAGCATCTGATATCTCAGGGAAGGCCAGCCCAGTATCCTGGTTTTCAGAGCTGAACAGGTGTTTCTGATGCAATCTATGGACCAGCAGAGACCCATTTGACTAAAGAAATAATTAATCAAGTGTTCTCTAAACATTGCTGCATAATGGAATCAACTGGGGAATCTTAAAAAAAGAGAATACTAGTGCTTGTCTCCCAACCGCAGACATTCTGATTTAATTGGCATGGGTTACAATTGGGGAACAAGAGTTTTAACAGCTGTCCAGGTGATTTTAATGTGCAGCAAAATTTGGAGCCACCACAATGATGCAAGACACACAGTGATTTAAATCACAATTAGCCACAAATGACAGATGCCTATAGAGGAGAACTCACTTTTAAGGAAGTTTCTCAAGTTGGAAATACTTTATAGTTTCTCTCTGTTTCTTAAGATCAAATTTATGCTTTTTCTGAAAGTTATAATGACTCTTTAATTAGTAGTCTTCAGAGGGGATTTATATTGTTAAACACTCAACAATTTTTTTCAACCATTAAGTTTAGGTTACTGTATATAATCACTGCTATACACTTATCTATTACGTGTAACAATACACTGAAATTACCTTCTAGGCATCACAGTATTAAGAACCATCCATAGTTTATTGACTGTTTGAAGCATTCTCCACAGAACCCCTGAATTCAATAGCTGGTTCATATTGGATGTTAATACTTCTGCCTATGGTATAAGTTCACTGGCAGAGAGTAGAGTCAAGCGTTCTAGAATCTGTGTCGTTTCCATATGTCTTACTGGGACAGCTGAAAATGCTAAAGGGGAAACTTAGCAGTCATAATCTAAATTCTATACAGCTTACCAAAGAAGAAGTAACATTTCTCTATCAGACTACAGGCCAAACAAATCAAGAAAACAACGTTGCTCTAAACGTAAAACTTTCAATCCTAGCCATAGTTTTGGCCATACTTAAAATAAGGACCTTAAGAAAAATTAATTTAGGTGTAGTTATTTCACAAAGAACAAAACATATCTCATTTAAGAAATCACATTAGTGACCCAAAGACAAGGTTCATTTCTTTGGTGATTCAGAAAGATTTTAAAAATTGATTGAAATATGAAAATATACACAAGTATTGCCTTTGGTAGTCACATTCATTTGAAAGATTGGAATTTGTTGATACCTATAAGGGTGGCCCCCTTTATAGGTTATAAGCACTCAGCAGATTGCTGTTATTCAATAATATCAATCCTGTGCTCTTCAATAGAACAGACACTAACCACATCTGGCTGTTGAGCACTTGAAATGTAGCTAGTCCAAAATGAGACGTGCAGTAAGTATAAAATATACACTGGATTCCTAAGACTTAGTATGGAACAACAGTAAAATATCTCATTAATCGTTGTTTATATCGAGCACCTGATGAAATAATATATTAGATATATTGGGTTAAATGAAATAATTATTAAAATTAATTTTGCCTTTGTTTTTACTTTAATGTGGCTATAGAAAGTTTCAAATTATATGTTAAAATTATATGTGTGTCTTGCGTCTTATTTCTATTTGACAGTGGTGATCTAGAACACTATCCAGTAACCGCAAGTCCGTTGCTCTATTCCGTGGCACTTATTTCTGACTTCTTTCTATCGACCTTTCACACAACCTGTTCAGTGATATAACGTAGGACCTATGAGGTAACAGATACAAGCGTATCAGAAATAAATGGTTAAAACTCCTTAAACTCAAAGAGAATTATTAAAATTATATTCACGAAAACATTATTAATATCCCCAGGGAAATTCTGCATGATTTTAAGATTTCAATGAGCCTAACATCTCTTTGCACTACTAAAGGGGAAAAAGGAGTATCAATCTACTATACCTTCTTGGAGTTGTTTAAGAGAGTGGTTTTTGGCATTATTAGTCAGGAGCATTTCCCTTAACAGGGCGTCAGTCCCTGTGATTTTTTCTTCACAGATCCAATCTTTCACAATGCATAAATGCGAGTAGTTAGTTACAAGGAGACATAGTAAAGCAGAATGCGACCCTTAAAAATTTACAGAAAGTCAACTGGATTCTTCATTCTTAAACACAAAACTCATCTCTCTCCTCTCTCCCCCTCCCTTCTCCCTTTCACTCTCAGCAATCCAAAGGAAGTTGCACTTTTTGTGCATGCATACTACAGTTTGAGAACTTCTGTTAGGTAGTTCAGCCAGGGAATCTGCTTAGATAAAGATCCCCAAGTGATCTGATACAGGGAAGTTGGAAACTACTACTTTTATCAAAAGTTCTCAAGCTTTCTTCCACTCTATCCCAACATAAAAGTCTTTCATCAGGAAAAGTTGTTTGACATAGCCATAGTTCAAGAGTTGAGAGGGGGAGGAAAGAAAAAGAGGAGAAAAGAATGTCCATTTGGGGGAGATCATATATGATTTTAAAAAGGCCTCACTCAGAAATTCTGATGACTAGTGGTGTAGTGATTTGCATGCTCTGCTGCAGTGGCCCCAGGTTTGCAGGTTCGGATCTCGGGCACAGATCCACACACCACTCATCAAGCCATGCTGTGGCAGCATTCCACATACAAAATAGAGGAAGATGGGCACAGATGTTAGCTCAGGGCCAATTTTCCTCAACCAAAAAGAAAGAGAGGAAGGTTGACAAAGGATGTTAGCTCATGGCCGATCTTCCTCACCAAAAAAATTTAAAAAAAGAAATTCTGATAGGCTTCTATAGGAGAACATGTCCTCTCCTCCAACTCAGTTGACAATCATTGCTATACATGGGTAAAATTCAAGTTGCTCACTTTAAATACCTAAAAGTTCTCAGGCACTTTAGGTATATTTTCTCATTTCACCCTAACATTCCTACAAGGTAAGCAATATTGTCTCCATTCTACTGTAAGGAAACAGGCTGAAAGACATTTATTAATATCCCAAAGTCACACAGCTAAGTATGTCAGCCAGTCGAAGCAGTACTGGTGATACCTACAGGAGGATGCATTTGTCTTGTTCAAGAAGGGTTAAGGAAGCTCCAAAGGAATGGGAAAGCTTCCTTTTTGTAAATCTAATGCTTGTTTCTAACCTTTTGCTTATACCATGGTTTGACTATTCGTGACTATTATTGTGTAATATCAATAATGAGAAAGTAAATGATGATATTGTAAAAATGCCTATTTAGATATATGAGATACCACTATGCTAAGTGCTTGGCACATAAATACTTAATAAATATTTTTGTTACTATACTACTAGTATCGTTATCAGAGTTGTAAGTGTAGTAGTAATAATATTAGTAGCAACAATGGTACTTTAGATACAATCATCAACTTCTCATGCAACTTAAATCAAATGTTACCAGTGCTTAGTCCCAGTAGGGATGGTATCTGCTTCCTTTCTCATAGAAACTGCTTAAAATTGATGTTTCTGTTTGAAAAGACACTGTAACAATCAAAATTGGTATAATTTTAAAGTTCAAAAGTCTCAATGCACAAGTATGTGTACAGTGAAGACTATCCCAGGGCCGGCACCGCAGCATAGTGGTTAAGTGCGTGCGCTGCGCTGCTGGCGGCCTGGGTTCGGATCCCGGATGTACACTGAGGCACCACTTCTCAGGCCGTGCTGTGGCAGCGTCCCACATAAAGTGGAGGAAGATGGGCATGGATGTTAACTCAGGGCCAGTCTTCCTCAGCAAAAAGAGGAGGATTGGCATGGATGTTAGCTCACAGCTGATCATCCTCACAAAAAAACAAAACAAAACAAAACAAATTTCCAAAAACAGTCATACAAGTGACTGCTTACAATAGTACAAATCAATCTACATTTCATAATCTCTTCAATAAAACAGTTACCAAATGCTGCCAAATACAACATAATTTCTTTGGAATAAGATTATGCAAAGATATGAGTAAATAAATGAAGACACCTGGCTGAAGATGACCAAAGAAGCTTCATGTTCTTCCTTGAAACCAACCATAACACAGAAAGAAAAAGAAAATTCCAACTTCCAGGAAACAAACCAAAAAAACCACACTCAAACGTTATTAAAAAGAAGAAAATATTATTAAAAAATTAAATTTCAAAAATATCACTATTTCTATGACAGTTTTACACTAAAACTATTATAGTAATTCTATGCTGTGGAATATTATAGAGCAATTAGAAACAATAAGGTAGATCCACATGTACTGACATGAAAAGATTTCCAAGAAATATATTAAATCTCCAGACCAAAAGGAAAATGACAAGCACCCAGAAATCAACCCTGAAAGCACAGACGTGTATAACCTTAATGACAGAGAATTCAAAATAGCTATCATAAAAAAGCTCAATGAAATATAAGAAAACAGACAATTCAATGAAATCAGGAATTTTTTCACAAAAGAGATTGAAACAATAAAGAAAAATCCATCAGAAATCTTAGAGCAGTTAGCCTTCGCTGAGTGATTTCAGAGATTTGATCAGTTTTAGAACAAGTAGAAGGGATCTTCCTAATGCACACCCCCTCTTTTCCCAGAGTGTGTGTGGCATGAGGGTGGAGGCTGCACGTGCAAGCCGGTCATGGCAAATATCACTTCAGCACTGGTTTCTGGGCAGAACTGCAAGATTTAGGGTGGAGTTATTTCCTTCTTTCCTCCTTCTGGGGTGCCTCCCTCTCCCCACAGTCCCCCAGGTGGGCTCAAGCACCCAGGATGGCAGCTATGATGATGGGTGACCCGAGTTCACTTTTGGTTGGAGAGGCCTACAAAAGGCCAGCAGCAGCCTTTTGTAGGCCACATTTCACATGTGGTGCCTCAGAGAGTCTTTGGAGCCGCAGCAGCACAGAACATCTGATTTCGCTTGTTTTAGTCTCAGAGAAACTGATACATGTTGTTTTGCATGTAGTAGCATCAAAGGGAATTTGTCCTGCAGTTCTGAGTGTGCCCTGCCCTGCCTGGCTCTCGACTCTTCATTTTTCTTGCCACATCTGCGTCTGTGGGTGCCATCCACCTGTCTTTCTCAGCACCTGAAGCTCAATGAGAAGCGCACACTGGCCTTGCCTCCCTGGAGTCTTCAAGGGCGCCCTGATCTATGATCACGTACTTTGGGGCATTAGCTCTAAGCAGCCTGTCCATGGTGGCTATCTGGCTGGTGGCTCACCCTGCCTGGATGCCAACCTGGTTTCCACCCTTCTCCTTGAGCGAGTAGTGGACACCCACCCCAGCCTGCAGAGACTCCTGCCTGGGCTCTGCCAGTGAGCCTGGGGACCACCACTGTGAGTTTTGCAGGAGGAAGAGAGGAAGAAGTCCAAGCTCATACCCAACTATGTCTGGCCGTTAGTCCCTTCCAACCTCTTCAGATACTTAACCTGGTCATTTACTGGGAAAGTAACAGGTTTAAAACATGATTCCAGTCCAATGCCCACACCAGGGAGCAGAAGAACAGAGTCTGTCCCCATTAGTCCTGTTACCAGAGAGGCAGGAGCTGGGCAGGGAGCAGGACAGAAGGAAAGACCAGTGCTGCTGCAGCTGCTGTACTTGTCCCTCACCCACGCGTACCAGGTTTCCAAATGAGCCTGTGGGGCCAACACAGGCCACAGAGGAAAGGCTAGAGAGAAGCAAAATCCTTCTTGACTCTTCTTTTGGGTGTCCACTGGGCTCAGTGGAGGTCCAAATGCTTACCCCATTTCTAAGGAAGTGCTTTTGTGGGTCTTCAGACCTCCCCCCAGCTGATGGTCTCTGTCCTCAAGCCCCGGACAGAGGTGATGGTGCTCTGAGCTGACAGCTTGTGACAGCCCTTCAGGCCTGGCCTCTGAGGTCCACTCTCATCATAGGCAGAGTCCCCCTGAAGACAGCTCAGCCTGGGCCTCCTCCCAGCATTCACGCCTGGTGCTTGGGAAGCATGCACAGCCTCACACAGCTCGCTGTGGTCCTGAGGACCTGGGAGTTGGCCAGTCTCTGCCTTTAGAGCCTTGGGACAGGTGTCGGGTACCAGTCTCTGTGAACTTTGAGCCCCAGGGATGCTCCACATGCCTCAGCTCAACCTCACCCAGGGAAGACAGAGGCATAATGCAGAGACACTGACAACTCACTCAAAAAACAATCTCTCTTTTGGACTTCTGAACCCATAGGCAATGTGGGACCCCACAGCAGAGGAATCTCTCCTGGAAGAAGGAAACACACTACTATGGTCTGGTAGCTTGACAACACAAGAGTTATCTGGAGGGGAGAAAAACGTGGAAAGATCAGATGAGAGTGACTAAAAGCTGGTGTCTAATGCACAGCTCATACACGTTTACAAAATTAACATGTCAGAACAAAAATAAGCCTTTGTTCTTACAGCTCCTCACCTCCTTCTGAGATTTACTTGCTGCTGTGGGATCCAGGTGACCATCCAGAGCCCAAACGCAGCCCTGCAGGCTGTAGACATCAGACTGGAAAACCCTGCACCCTGGCATGGGAGGGCCACCGGGGAAATATTTGAGCCCCTGGAGCCATTTAAAATTTAGGAGAAACCAGCCATGAAGACTTGGACACCATCCTCAAGGGCAGTTCCTTGCCTTGGTCTGTGTGGATGCACGGTGAAGGAGGGTGCTCCTAGGCCCCAGTGGGTGTCAGAGTCCCTGGCCCACACCAGGTGTTGTCCAGCCTGTCCCCAACACCTCCACTCGGCCTGATGGAAGAGGAGACCAGCAACCAGTAGGGTGCTTACCTGCTCCCCAAACCTGCTGGTCCAAGTTGCACTGCAGGGATTCCAAAAGAACAGAGGATGTTTTGGGGGGGAAAATAACATCTTCCATCTGTCATTCATTGCTCCTGACTAGACACATTTCATCTTTACAACTGAGACCAAATGGACGGTGAAGGAGTCCTGAGAGGAGAGGGGATGTTGGAGATGCATGACAGCTATTGCTGGGTTAGCCGGTGTGAGAAACACCAGAGCACATTTCCTGTGACCCCATTCACTCCCATTCAGCTCTGGGCTCTCTGAAGTCCCAGGGAGCAGGGGCCAAGGCTGGGGCCTTAGGAGTCAGACGGGTCCGACCAGCTATGTGACCATGGGCCCAGTGCCTCCTGGATAGGGGGACTCAGGGAGACATAGTATGTGCCGATGCTCACTTATTATTATTCTGATTGCTGTTGTCTTTCCCCACCCCAGACGAGACGCTGGGCTGGATTCAGTGCACCTGCATCTATGGAGTGTCTGCCTGTGGCAGGTGCCAGAGGGGCAATGATGAAAAGGATGCTAAGGAATACTTTAGACCCATCGCAGGCATCACTCAAGAGGCGTGGAAAAGTAGAGGGTGGAGTTCTCAGGAATGGATTGAGTCTTTACAATATTTGTCCCCAAATGTCCTTAAATAAGACAGACTTTTGGTGCTAACGTGCCGCATTATTAAAACAATATGACAAAATAACCCTGTAGGAATTGTGTTCACGGGTTTCCATATCTGAGGGTCTCATCTTTGCAGGGCCTTGATCGAGTGCCAGGCCTGAGAAATACCAGACTTGCTGCCAGTGGCTGAGGACCCAGATGCCAAGATGTGGGGCTCTGAGCCTGCTGGCTGGGCAGGACACACTGCTAGCACGTGCTGTCTATGGGCATCCGATCCTTTCTTGACCTACTTGGTGTCAACGCCCATACTCTCTATTTTTGGGGTGGGACTTTTTCTAGCAGCGACAACTTGGCCCTCAGCTTCAAAAAGTATGAACCAAAGCATATGCTTGCCTTTTGAAATGCTGGGGCCGAGGGCTCTGTGGCCGCCCCATTTGGCCGCACTCTTCATTCCCATACTGGAACATTCACGCTATGTCTGCAAGAACAAGTTACTCCCTACACATGCAATACAGCAAAGCCTTTTTTCCAGGAACACACATGACATCCAGAGAGCTCATCATGGAGACACTGGGACCCCAAGGGGTTTGACCATGTAGAGTTCATCTTTCCTGCAGACACAACATTTCTATTTCTCCCTTTCTACCCCTGGCGCCTTTTTTTGGTTTCTTACTCAGTTGGGTCCTTTGGGAAGTGGGTGCTGAGCTGTGTAGGAGAGCGAGAGGGGTGTGGGGGCTGATGCCTGATATGAAGGAGAAGGAAGCCCAAAGAGGCAGGAGACCCTCCCAGGAGCCTCACTGGCCCAGCAGGGAGGTGGGAGCCATGGTTGCCCCTGGAGGAGCCTGCAGATTGGAAAGCCCAGCCCAGCGCCCTCCTCCCCATATCTCCCCATGTGCTCCATCCTGGGGCACTGCCACTGGTGGCTTTCAGCTAGCTGCTGGTCTTGCAGCTCAGTGGAGAGCTCTCTTGTGAAGAGGCTCTGAGCGGTGCTCTGTGAGGACAACACAGCCCATCTGCCGTGTCGTGTGTGCAGGTAAATGCCCCTGCTCACCTTTGGGGAGCAGATTCTCCGGGTCCAGGAAATGTCCCTCCTGAGGGGACACTCAGAAGAGGGAGGTCAGTGGTCAAACCACAGCCCCGACCTGCTGCAGCTGGTCCTGGGGCCAATCTGACTGTCATTGCCTCCCCTCAGCTGTCCCTTCTCAATGCTACTCACCCTGAGACCCCCTCATCTCAGTCGTTCCCCGGGTGGGTGATGCCAGACTTCCTTCTGCTCACACGCTGGTCAAGAGGGCAGTGCATGTCCACTCATGATCACTATGCCTAGGAGCAACTGGTCTGCACATAAGAGCTGCCTGCCCACTGAAGTCTAGTTACGAAAGTGTTGGGAAGAACCATCTGGAGCAGGAGTCACGCTGGTCTCCTCCCAGAGGAACTCAGTTTGAGTCTGCCCAGCACTTCAAAGGCCCTGCCATCCAACTCAGCAGAAGGAAATGACCCACAGCCAAGAAGCTGGCCCTGTGGGGGCTCACTGACCTCAACCGTAACCTTGCTGGGGTCAGCCTTGAGAGGTCCCAGCCATAGGTGGGGGTTGCAAAGGCCACTAGGCCAGCTAAGGTGACTGATCACTGCACTTTTGCTCCACATCAAGTTCAGAAACTCCACTCAACTCCTCCACTGCCCCTTCTGAGAGGCACAGCCCCCGGCCACACCTCCTCCATCCACTGTCTTAATCCAGAATACTTTCATCATCCTATAAAGCTTCCTCATACCTATTAGCGGTCACTTCTCACTCCTCCCTCCCTTCCCCACCCCCTGACAAACACTAATCTACTCCCTATCTCTATGGATTTGCTGACTTGGGACATTTCTTATAAACGGAATCCTACAATATGAAAATACCTAGCATGATGTTGTCAAGGTTCATCCATGTTATAAGTGTGTGTCAGAACTTCATTCCTCTTTATAGCTAAATGATATTCCATTGCATGGAGAGACCACCTTTGGTTATCCATTCTTCCGTTGGTGGACAGTTGGGTTGTTCCCACCCTTTGGCTATTGTGAATAATGCTGCAATGAACATGCTCATTCATGGACTTGTCTGAGTCCCTGTCGCAATTCTTTGGATCACACAAGTTTTGTAGGCTCTCAATGCACCTTCCAGGAGTTTTCTATTTCCCTTCACAAGCTGTACGTTTCTTTGTCCTACTGTCTGGCAGACCCAGTCCAAGGACACTGGAAAGCTAGTTTTGCCATCGATCTCAAAGTGCAAGGGTCACAGGGGTGAATTTTTTCTTTATGAGCATCTGGACCAATGAGGGTAATTGACTACAAATACCAGAGGAAACTCTAGCTAATTTAAGCAGAAATATACTACAAGGAGATGATCCTGTAGTTCACAGAATTCACAAATGTCTGGACAATCGGCCTGGAGAATGTGCAGGAAGCAGGGGGCCATGGGACACCCCAGCCCCACCCTAGGAAGAGCCCAGTCAGTAGGCGACCCTAGGCCTTCAGACATGGGGCTGAGGCCACAGGTATCACTCATTGGGATCTGCGCTGTGTTAACACAGCTCCCTGACAACACCTTGATTTCAGACACCTGGTCTCAGAACCGTGAGAGAATGTTTCTGTTATTTTAAACCACCAACATTGTGGTGATTTGTTACAACAGTCCTAAGAAACTTACACACACACACACACACACTCACACAGGCCAATCTCATGCCCAGGGGTAGTGCTCTCCACCTCAGGCTGAATCACAACCCATTGAAACGCCCACTTGAAGACTGGAGAACAACTTCTGCCTGTGGTCCTGCAGGGGCTGGGCCAGGTATCTTCACATAGACACACCTCCTGTACCTTTTCTGTGCAGACCACCCCTGCCTCCTTGTCTACTGGACAACAGGACGCCTTCTTGACTCAGCTGAAGTGGTGCTGCTCAAATCACCAATTTCAACAGACCAGTGTTGTTTTTCTAATTCATGCAGGTTCCCTCTGGAGGCTCTGGGGAGGATCCATTTTCTCACGTTTTCCAACCTCTAGAGGTCACTGCATCCCTTAGCTCCTGGGTTCTTCCTTCAACTTCAAGGCCGGCAGTGTCCAGCAGAGTCCTCCTCACATCACATCACTCTGACTCTGCCTCCGTCCTCACGTCTTCTCTCCTCTGACCTTCCTGCCTCCCTCTTCCACTTGTAAGAAATATGATTACTCCGGGCCCACCTGGACAATCGAGGATGTCTCCCATCTCAAGGTGAGCTGACCAGCCCCTTAATCCATGAGCACTTGCATGTCTCTTTGCCTTGAAACCTAACATATTCAGAGGTTCTGGCCCTTGACTGGATGGGAAGGGCATTGCATGTAGTGTTGTTAGAGAATCAGTGAGGATCCGTCTCTCTGACATGAACAATTCCAAGGGCCTCTGGGTGGGGCAGTGAACACAGAATGCAAATATACCTTCCTGCCTACAGCAGCCATTGATGGAGTCATTGGTGTGTGAGGAGCCATGAAAGGGGAACACAACAGGGTGGCTGACCCTCCTCAGAAGCAGCTGGAAGAAGTCTCAAAAAAGAGAGCCCTGAGCTTTGTGGTTCCCATATGCGTGATGCACCCCAGCAGGGGTGCAGCATGGTTGGGGCTAGAGGGTTCACAGAAGGTTATGGGGCCTGGTAAAGTTGGATTCACCCACCCCTTGGAGCAAGAACTTGGTAGCAGTGGGAATGTTCTGGAGCCTTCCCCCTGCCATGCACTGGCACACACACATACACATGCACTCACACACAGACACATATGCAGCACAATATGCACACACAGAGACACATACACAACTCTGCATATGCACACACTCAAAAAACACACATGCACACATGCGTCTATGCACATACACATGGATATGTGTGGGCACAAAAGACATATATGCACGTGTACACATGCTGCATACAAATAGAAAGAAACATATGCACAGAGAGACATGTGTACACAGGCATACCCACATGCACACAAACACACAAATGCACCCACACATGCACAGGAGCAAGATGATGCCATTTGCATTTGGTAGAAAGTTCTGGGAGCAGAATGGAGTAGGAACGAGGGGCAGGGAAAGCAGAGACCACTCAGGGTGTGTCAGTCAGTGCAGTCACCCCAGTACTCACAAGTCTGGAACGGGGGAAGAGCAGCAGTAATAGAGGGAGGAGGTGGATTAGGGGCGTGTGTGGGGCCAGCAGACCTGGTGGTATGGGTAGCAGACATGAAGGTCAATGTGGTCTCCCAGGGTCACTGAGGGCACTGATGGGAGTACAGAACACAGGAGCCAGGGTACATTTGAGGGAAAGGAGATCAATTCAGCCTGCAAGGGGTGAGGGGGCTGCAATGGGAGCCATGGGCATCCTGGTGGGGGCATTTAGAGCAGGCTGGACACTTTGCTTGTAGTTCAAGAGGTCTGGTAGGAAAGGGCGGGGTGGCGACATCAGCTCCAAGGCTGGAGCTGGAGCCTGGACTAGGACCAGCTCTCTCAGGGGAGCTTGGAGTGACCAGGGCTGGTCCAGGATCCCTGGGGCTAGGGCAGCAAAGACCATGGGAGTAGGGGGTACATACGAGGAAGCCATTGCTTTATCTTGCTAGCTCTTAATGCAGAGGTGTACTGCTTCCCATTCTGATAACATTCTCCCTTCCAGATAAGCTTTCTCAGAAGAAATCAAACCCAAGAGTAATGATGGCTAATTATGCAAAATTAAGAACATAAATTCACAGGATCCCCCCCAAAAATGATTTAATCACCACCTACAAGTCAAAATGAGGGGCCTTTATGAAGATGAGGGAGGAGCAGGATCCTGTCTCCAGGTCAGCCCAGGGCCAGACAGGTGAGCAGGGAGGAGGTGTAGGGTCCCCCACCCAGCCCTGCAGCTGTCCCTTGTGACTGCTGGACTGAGTCTGCTCTTCGTGCTGTGAGCTGAGGGACCCAGTTTATTCCTACCCACACTGTGGAGGTCATTTGAGAGTCTCTGGGAGGGCTGGGCAGTGGGCACGTGTGTGTCCCAGGTCAGCCACCTGCACTGGGTTAGGGTCTCAGTCCTGTTGTTCAGAACCCCAGGTGGACTTGGGCCAGAATTTGCTCTCTTGTGTCTTTGATGGTGTCTCCCAGGCAGAGCGGGACATCTTCCTGCCCAGCAGGGGAAAGGGGAACTCAGTGAGGCCTTGGACAGATTTCCATCCACAATGGGTCCCTGCTAACCCCTTACTCCTGGTGAAGTTATAGGCAAGTCAGGTAGCTTTTCCAAGACATAGTTTCCTCAGAGGCTAAAGTCATGATTTGGAAGAAACTTTACATATTATAAGCCCATCTATAAATGTGAGGACTGTTGTCCCTATTATGTGTTTATATTTTGCAAGACTACTGCGCTGGGGTTGCCATTAAAAATCAAACACATTGTTACAAAACGTGTTGTCAACTTCAAAAATCCATGGTGCTGTTGGAACAATATTTGAGGTCTGCAAATATCTAAGTGCCACCCAGTCCCTAGTCACTACCCTCCCACAGGGACCATCACAGCCTCACCTCTTTGTGAGCCCTCTGTGCCTCTTGTTGGTACTTATGTGACCTGGACATCCCTGACACTCAGGCCTGGGCTCCAGGCATCCCCAACTGTACAGTACAAGGTTCCTGCCCCCTGTCTGCCCATTTGCCTCCCTATGCCCACTGTCCCTCTCTCGGAGCTGGTCAACATGCCGGCCTCAGTCTTGTCCACCCGGGCCTGAGGACCCAAGTTCCCCTCTCTTTGCCTTTTCCTTCTTAAATGCCCATGTCTAGGTCCTCCCTCTCCCCTACCCCTGAAAAGACTGGTCTCATTCAGTTCTGAGAGTTGTCCTTAGCCTCTCAAGGAAAGTGATTCCCAGCAGACCCAGGAGTGAGGTGGGAGCTGGTGCTGGGAAACCAGATCCTGGTGGTTGGTCACACCCAAAACCTGGGGAATATCATGCAATGTGTGCTCATCATCAGAATGAAACTGTACTTGATTTCAGGGGAAACGGTTTGGCAATAGTAATGGTTAGAGGACCTGAGGCCTTCAACGGTGTCAGGACAAAGGAAGGTCTGGACACATAATCATTATAATTTTCATCCCATGTTCCTCAATTAAATGAATGGTCGGATGGATGCTGGATGGATGGATGATGAATGGTTGGATGAAAGGGTAGTTGATGCAAGGATAGTGAGTGGATGGGTGAATGGATGGATGGAGGGGTGGGTGGATGTGTGGTTTACCGTTGGATGGATGAATGAGGGATAGATGAATGGATGAATGAATGGTGGATGGATGGATCATGGGTGGATGCATGATGGATGGATGGATAGATGGATCGATGGATACCTATGAGGCCAGGATTACTAAAGCACACATGGACACTTCTAAGGTAATGGGGTCTAGATCCACTTGACCATCACTGTGAGCTCCATGCACATTTGCTCCATCCTCTCCTCTTGCTTGCTCACACCTTCCTTGATCTGGATTGGGGGCATGTTCAGTTCTGAGAGGGATCCAATTTCTTTTGGAGTTCTCCTCTCAAAGGGCCCATTAACTGCCCCTCCTCTTCAGGATCTTAGGGCCATGGCAGCTCCTATGGAAATCTTACAGGACGTTTCCTATTAGTGTCAGCTTCCTATGCTGATCAGATGGGAGGGTGAACCCAAGTGTGGGGACACATGGCTGTTTGTCTCCCACAGCTCCCTCAACCATTTGATCTCTCTTTCTCTATTTCATCCAACTTCACAGTCCATATTCCTTGAGCTATGCACATCTGCTCCGATATTAGTCATTTTAGAGACATCTGGGCTCAGTTCTATCAGCTTTTTGCATTTTTCTCCCTAAAGCTCTTATTACAGACATCCTTTTATTCCAGCTTTGAGGAAAATGGTATAGAAAGCCCTGGGCTAGAGCAGTAACCTCGAGGAAAAGTGGTATCAGCCCTGCTGCCCTTCAGCTTCACAATGAACTTCAAGGTCATTTGGTTTTCAAGATGCTCATCATGTGGGTGTACTTCCCTCCTCTCCTACTTCCAAGCTCCCCAATCCTGAGCCTGGGGTCCTGGAAACAGACCTCACCCCCCACCTGTGCTCTGGAGCCAGGCCGCAGCCTGCCAAGTTGATCCAACATCCTCTACATTATTAATGTGCTGGTTTTTCTAGCAGACTCAACACAATAAAGATGGTGGTGATGGTAACGAACGTAACCGTGAGTCACCATTGTGTACTGAGAACTAATTCTGGGGTGGTTCTCTGAAAAATGCTTTACCCACCTTACCTCATTCACATCTTGCAAAAGCCCTGTGCTGCGGGTGCTTGAGGAAGGGGAGTCTTTGTACTTCTCATGTGAGCTAGAAATTCGATAGATTGATAGGTATTGGTGATCTCTGAGCCTGGAATATAAGCTTCGGACTGGCTTCTGTTGAGACAAGGAACAGAGGTCTCTTGTCTACAGGACAGGTGGGCAAATGGGCAAGGGGAAGACAGTACCACTGTCATCCTGCTATAGCCGGTGCGGCCCAGGTAGGCTCACCTGTCGGCTCAGCACTGTAAGTGGGATGGGCGGGGGCGATGGGCGGGATATTCCCCACAGTAGGCTGACAGCCTCTTCAGGATCCTGTTGGGCGCTGTCAGCAAGATGAGCTTTATAAGTCCTTAGAATAGGCTTGAGGGGGCAATTCTGAAATCTGTTAATGAGAGGCCAAAATTCCCATCCTTCAGGGACAAGAGGAATTAGTCAGGAGGTTGAATGTTCCGTAGATCATTCTCTCCGCCCACCACACTTGCTGGGTGTTGTTTTATAACATCCTGGTCTCTGGAGACACAAAGAGAAATCAGATGGAGTCTTCAGCCCAACCTTCACCGTCTCCTTGAGCAGCAGGTGGACAAGCTTGTCCCAAGAGGAATGACAGTCCTGCCACCTGCAGCCCGCAGCCTCATCATGCTTGAGATGCGAGGACTTCACCAAGGAGTGTGTTCCTGGCTGAGATTGGGGGAGGAGGAGTTTGCAAGATTCATTGGACAATCTCCTGACCGTTCATTCTATGTGGCCACATTGGTACTTCCTGGGGACATTGGTGGGGGAGGTCATGGGGGTCCGTGAGCTCAGAAGATCATGGTAGTGGAGGCTGATGAGAGGTGATGGAAGGGGCTACAGGATTGACCCTATCCTTTAATTTTGTTTGAGTAAAGATGGTTCAGAACCCCAGGCCAGGCAGGGGCTGGGCCGAATGGATAGGCTAGTGGCGCTTCCCTGGGTTGGGGGAGGCGGGATGGGCGTTGAGTGAAGAATGAGGAGGGTGCCTTTTGGTTTCAACAGTCGGGGCTCACCCCCTGGAGACCTTGGGATGCTTCCATCACCAGAACAGGGCTCCAAGGTGGCTTCTGTTGTCCAGGAAGCCCAGTGGATTGAAAGTACTTAAAGTGCCCTTTGTGGAATCATCACCTCGAAATTCAAAACCTGTAAGTGGCCACTGGCTCAGCTGCATGGAGGGCCTGGGCTTCCAGGGGGCAGCATTTCTGCAGGAATGTGCCAGGTGACCACCTAGACTGTGAATTTGGATGAGGACTCATGTGATAGAGCCCCCCTCGCCTGTCCCTTGAAAACCTCAGATCATCACCTCGGGAGACAGTTTTCCCTCTACTGCTCAGAGCCATCAGTTATTCCGGCTGGTCCCCACACGCAGCTCGTGTTCTTTCCACACCATATCCACGAACTGACTTTCTCCAGTTTCCCAGAGCCCAGACACACTCTGCTGGGCACCCCTCCACCTGTGAGCCTTTCTCACTGAAACTGGCCCCATCCCCAGGGACAGGACACCTGTGCTTCCTCTACCTCACAGAGTCATCACCCTCAGGGGACATGACACCATGCTGATACAGTTCCATCATCTTCTCTTATTCCATCCAGAGACCCAGTAAAGAAGTTTGGGGTTCAGGTCAGCTGCTCCTAAGCTCCCTGCAACATATGGGAATACTTGTCCAAACAAGCCTCAGGAAGCCTTGGCTGATGACAGTGATCTGAGGCCAGCAGAGAGACCTGGGGTGGACAGCATCCCTGCCAGCCACCGGACACGTCTACTCTGTACTGCTGGGGATCTGAGCTTGCATCCCTCCTGACCTCGCAGCTCCCTGCACTGGGGCCTCCCCCACTCTGTTCTCCCGCCTTCAGGCATTAAGACCCTCCCCAACTGCATGAACCCCAACAAGTCCAAATGGCCCTAACCCATGTTGCTTCCAGGGTGGAGACCCATCATCAACACCTAGTTCATCCTGGAGAGGGACCATGGCATTGCTTACTTCCAAGACAAGATGAATAACCAGGACATGCAGATGATGAAGCTCTTCAGTGGGGGTCTCCACAGGGCAGGAGGGGCCTTAAAAGCAGTGGTGTGGCCACACAGAGTGGGATACCTACCTGGGCCAGCACATCTAGCAGCTGCACTGAGCCTATGGGCCAAACTGCACCCTGTGCACTGATGGGGGAGTGTGTGTCTGTGTGTTCACCTGTGTGTGCACTTCAAGGTGTGGGTGTAAGGCCGCACTGTCTGTCTCTCCACCACCACTGTGAATCGACCCCTTTTGTCACCCTGCATCCACCCAGATGATCTTTCTGACATCCTGGACCCTCAGGCCCTGTCCTCCGCCCACCTTCACTCAACTCCCACCACCCACTGCCTTGGCATCACTCTGAGCATTTAACCATCTCCACCATGACCGACACCCCCATTTATGGCCAGCCCATTCTAGCTAGTACCCACCAGTGTCTCTCCAGCCCACCCACTGGAGGTTCCCTCCCCTGATGAGTCCTCAGCCCACTGGGTCTCCGTCTGCCAACCTTGTTCCACGTTCGCTTTCCTTCCCCTACGTCACGTCCTTCCTTCCTCTGCACACACTGAGCTCCAGGACAGCCCCACGCTCCTGTCCTGCAGCTCTGTCCTGTTCCTTCCATGGTCCTGGCCAGGTGAAATCCACCCTGGGACCCAGCTCTGCACCTTCTCTGCACCTGCCCCAGCTGTGAGAGGGGCAGAGGCTGGTGCAGAGCCAGGGCTGGTCCCACCGTCACATCATGACGGCAGACCACAAGGTCCCACGGTGCTGCCCACACCCCTCCCAGTGTCCCTGGGTCACCTCACTCCTCCCCGCTCTAGGTGCATTTCACATGTCCCTTCTCTCCTCACCATCCACCCCTGCTTCCCTGTGCAGGACAAACCTTTACCGCTAACAAGGCTCAGTGCATGGATTGTGGACACTGCAGTGTGCACGGTTCGGTGGAGCAGGTTGTGGGCATGGTGTGCACACATGTTGCCAGCTGGGAGAGGGCTGAGGTGCAGCTTCTGAGACTCAGACTCCCCCAGGGAGAGGCCAGGCCCAGGCGGCAGGGAGGGGAAGACACCCTGGAAGGGACAAGGGCCACACCAAGAGACTGTCCCCTCTCCAAGATGAACATCTCAGAGGGCTTCAGGTTCTAATGGGCCAAGCTGGGAAGATGGGACTCCACTCAGGAGTGGAGGCTGGGGGCTGATTCAGGTGAGGGGGAAGAGAGTGTAAGGTCACTGGCTCCTGGAGGCCGGGCACTGACAGCCTGAACCCCCTCCTCTTGGTGTGGACCCCCTGCAAGACGTCAAATGCAGGGATGTCCCTCATGGAGGGGCTGTAGCAGGGTGGACAGAGCAACCCCTGAGCCCAGGGAGTTCCACACCATCCCATCCACAGAGGGCAAGTCTCTGCTCTCCCGGGCCAAGGGACCCCCTTTCATGTGGTGTCTTCAGATAAGGGGACCACCCCTGGGCCCTCAGCCACCCAGGTGGCTCCTTGTTTCAGGTGGCTCCTGTCCCCAATAGAAAAAAGTACAATGAAGAGTATAGACAAGACCCATAATCCCACCACTATATCCACCTCCCCTAACTCCCAGGTCTGTTTCCTTGGGTTTGAGTGTGGATCAAACTGGGAAATTTGATTTTGGCTTTTCATGGCATTTCCATCACCCTTCCGACTCTCCAATGTCCACGCTGGAAGGACTAACCAGCTAGAGATCACCCGATTAGTTAACCTCCTGTATTTATAGAGGGGCAGGAACCGAGATGGGGAAGGAAGGAGGAGCCCCAGGCCTTTGGCCCTTCCTCCTGCACCTCAGCATCAGCTCTGCTCTGTCCCCTCACCCTCACCTGGAGCATGTGTCTTGACTGGATCCCCATCCTGCACCACCCTCCACCACAGGCCATCGTTCACCAGCTCCCCAGTCCAAAGAGTTAAGGGTGGCAAGAACAACTACAAGAGCCATTAGTTATGGAGTTCTTGCCCTGTGCCAGCAAGGAGTTAATTATCTCACCGAGTAAGGGAGAGGTTCCAAAAGTCACCCATTTTACAAATGAAGAAACTGAAGCCCAGAGAGTTAATCTCATGGCCAGGGTCTCTGAGGTAGGAAGAGGTTACATCCAGGATATGAATGTAGACCCATAAGTCTGGAGTCTCGCACTAACACGTGTGCTTTGGGACTAATCAGTAAAAAAGTTTATAATCATGAGACTGGATTTGCAAGTTGGAGCATAGCATACATACCAGCAAGTACAGAAATCATACTTGCATTGATCCGTGAATTATCCAAAGGGAACAAAACCGCTAACCAGTACCCACAAAAAATAGAACATGACTAGCCCTCCAACAGCCCTCTTATGCGCCCCTCCCAGGTCACTTCCCTCTCTCTCCCAAGGGGAACCAATATTCTAACTTCTGAATTTGTTTTTCTTGTCTTTGAACTTTATTTAAATGGAGTCATACAGAGTGTCTTCTTTGGTGTCTGGCTTCTTTCATTTTGCTTGTAAGATTCATCAATATTCTTGAATGTGGCTGTAGTTAATTTTTATTTCTGTATAGTATTCCACTATAAAACATATAACCCATTTTATTTATCCATTCCACTGCTGATGCAGAATGGGTTGTCTACAATTTGATGATATGCCAAAAAATGCTGCTCTGGACATCTTGTACATCTTTTGGTGAACATATGAACATATCTGTGTTGGGTATATACCTAAGCGTGGAATTGTTGGGTCATGGAGTATGTGTACGTCCACCTTTAGGAGATACTATCAAAGAGTATCAAAGCGGATTAAACAGTTTGCACTCCCAGCTGTGTATAAAAGTTCCAGTTTCTCCGCATCTCCACCAACCCTTGGTGCCGTCAGAGGTTTGATTTTAACCGTGGTGGTGTATGTGTAGTGGTAGCTCATTGTGGTTTTAATTTGCATTTTCCTCCTGAGTAATTACGTGGAGCCCTTTTCCATTTCATTGTTCCCATTTGGTTATCTTTTTTTTGAAGTGCCTAGTGAAATCTCCCCTTTTATTCTCGTGGATTGTCTGTAATATTTTTATAAATTTATGCCAGTTAGTCAAATATCCTATATGAGAGTCTTGTGTCAGATAAATACATGGCAAGTGTTTATCCCCTTTGTGCCTGCCCTTTTTCCTCTCTTAAAAGTTTCTTTTCACTGACAGTTCTCATTTTCAATAATTTCCTGTTTATCTTTTTGTTCCTTATGTTTACTGTTCTTTGTGTTCTGCGAAATCTTTGGCTGCCCCAAGATCTTGAAACTGTTTTTCTAAGGTACTTACTAGAGAAGTTGTTGTAGAAACCCCCGTTTAGATTTAAAATCCACCTGGAATTGATTTTTGTTGGTACAGCCGGTATGGAAAACAGTGTTTTCTCAAAGATTAAAGATCAGAGTTTTCTCAAAAGATTACAAATGGAACTCTCATATGATGCAGCAATCCCACTACGGGGTATAGTTCCAAAGGAAATGAAATCAGTATCTTCAAGTGATATCTGCCCTCCCATATTCACTGCAGCACTTGTCACAATGTTACCGAACCAAAATGAGTTCCCTATTTGGTGAGTTGAAATCAAAGCCTTTACTAGAAGTTGTTCTCACACAAAGTACAATTCATTTGCCGCAAATAAGGGGACCATAGGGAATCACTTCCAAAGCTGTGGCCCTCTCAGCAAGGGAAAACAAGTGCCTTTTATTTTTGGTAGGGAATAAATATTCAAAAGGAAAGTTTCGTCCTCACGTATAGAGGTGGGTATAAGCCAGCCCAGGCGTAGTTTGAAAACGTGCTTTCCCCTACCTTTCATGTTATGCTAATAAGGCTTAAGCTCCTCCTGGGGTGGAGATCTTAACATTAAAATGAAGCAAAAGTAACTTTGGAGACTTCTTGGCCCATCTGTGCAGGCGTTGCTTTTGCAGTGCAGTTTGGACTGGTTCAGGGTGGTTGGTGATTGCGTCTCTTAACGTAACAGAGAAACAACTTTGAGAAAGAGTTAAGGGCCCGGCCTGGTGGCGTAGTGGTTGGGTTTGGGCGCACCGCTTCAACAGCCTGTGGTTCGCAGGTTCGGATCCCTGGTGCCGACCTATGCACCGCTCATCAAGCCATGCCATGACAGGCGTCCCGCATATCAAATGGAGGAAGATGGGCACAGATGTTAGCTCAAGGCAAATCTTCCTCAGCATAAAGAGGAAGATTGGCAACAGATGCTAGGTCAGGGCTAAATTTCCTCACCAAAACAACAAAAAAGAAACAGTTAAGTGCTTTCGAAATTGCCTTTGAATTACTCGGGGCAGTTAGTTGGTGACAACAATAGCCAAGATATGGACACAACTTAAGTGTCTGTTGATGGATGATTGGATTAAGAAACATTACATGTATCTACAATTAAATATTATCCAGCTTTCAATATGAGAGAAATCCTGCCTTTTCTGACAACACAGTTGAACCTGGAGGACATTATGCTAAGCATAATAAGCCAGACACTGAAAGACAATCACTGCATGATCTCATTTACAAGTGGAATCTAAAAACGTCAAACTCGTGGAAACAGAGAGTGGAATGTGCCTACAAGGGATGGAGGTTGGTGGGTGCGAGGGGAATGAGAGATGTTGGTCAAAGGGTACAAACTTTCAGTTATAACATGAGGATGTTTTCAAGATCTAATATAGAACGAGGTGACCAGAGTTAATAATAATGCATTGTATACACAAGAGAATTGATCTTAAGAGTTCTTAGCATTAAAAGAAGGGGGAGTTATTACAGGAGGTGACGGAACTCTTCATTAGCTTGATTGTGGTATTCATTTCACAATGTGCACATACATGAAATCATCACATTGTACACCTTCAATATATACAACTTTTCTTTGTTAATCGTACCTCAATACAGCTGGAAAAATATTTGTGCTGACTTCAGAAAATGCTTACAAATTAATGTGAATGAGGAAAACAAGAAGTGAAAGCACAAATGCAGCAGGGCCTGGGAGAAAATTTGCCAAATGTTACCCGTGGGTGATACTGGCCTAGAGCAAGTTGACTCGAGGGAAGCCGTGTTGTAACTTAGAGTAACGTCTGACTAGCTCACTCAAGCTCTGTGTGTTTTACCTTGCACTTAGCCTAGCAGATAAACAGCTCTCGGAAATAATCCTGGCTGACACACGTACATCCCAAGAGTGATCGATGATTACTTTATTCTTTTGAGTTTCTTAGGAACATGACGACCTCCTCAGGAAGATCGTCTATGCCGGCATCCATCATCGATGACAACTGAAAGACCTGGTGTGATGTCTCCAGTCTCCGATGCCAGATGGTCAATGTTCCTGAGCCCCCTTCACAGCCCACTAGTCCCTACAGAACTGCCTCAGATTATGTGCTTGTTTAAGATGGTCTCTGGGACATGAGTCCATCATCTTCCGATTTTGCTAGCTAATCGAGTAAATCCCTTTCCTCACCACCGACTCATCTTGTGATTGATTGGCTTCAAGGTTGCAGCAAGCAGAAGGAGCCTTTGCTCGGTTACACGGGCAGGGATTAGCAGCGATTATTAATTTCTTCTTTACACCTTTCTCAATTTCTCACATTTTTTAAAAGCACATTCACTTCACCAGGAGAAAACCAGCAGCAATTGTGAGTCACAACAAAAGGTGGAGAGATGAGATTGTGCACCCCTATCCCTCCTGGCCCCAGGAGGGCTGGAGGGAGAACAGTGGGCAGTGCAGGCAGCCCTGACCCTGCTTGGCCCAGGTTCTCCTTCCCCAGAGCCTTTCAGGTGTCCACCAGGCCCCACCAGTGTGGCTGCAGAGCTCCTGCTGCAGGTGGCCCCCATCAGGGTGAAGCCCAGCTGAGTGGTGGCCTCTGACTGACCAGCAGGACCTAGTTTGTGATCTTGGTCACAGGTGGGCAGGACCGAGGAGGGTTGGTAGCTCAGTTGGAGAGTGGTGGTGGGAGGCTGGACAGGGGCTGGGGCAAAGAAGAGCAGGGGCCTGGGAGGGAGTCCCAGCAAATGAACCAAGGGTTGACAAGGGGCAGGGCTATGTCTGAGAGATGCTAAGGAGCACAGTGGGGTCAGTGGGGCTCAAGGAAGCTTCCCAGGGCTGCCCTTGACAAGAGTCTCCCTCAAGGTCACACAAGGCCCCTGACCCTGTGGCCTTCAACCCAGCTCCAAGGCCAAGGGGATCCTTCCTTACAGAAGGTGAAAGGACCAGAACACTCTGGGGCTCTAAGTGTTTCAAAGTCTTTGTTAATATGCTCCAAGTGCAGAGTGCCCATGCCTTCAGGGACCAGCCACCTGTGCTGATTAGGAGCACCTTCTTTATCCCCAGTGACTAAGCGAGGTCAGAGCTAGAATGTCCTTCCCCAGTTTTCCCAGGGGTTCTTACCTGGGCACCCTGGGTGTGGGTTGGGGGTGGCGACAATTCTTCAGTCTGTGGCATGTTCTGCCTCCTTAAATGACAGTGGTCTCCCCCGTTCGCTGGCACAGCCCAAAGAGCCTCCACACATTTCCCAAAACCCGGGAGACACGGTGCCGCCCAGGGCAGTGTGAGAACCCGGCCAAGCTCAGCAGGTAGAAACTCCAGGAACACTTTTCCTGACCGTCAGTTCCACACCAGGTGTACTTGCTAGCTGAAGGAGGGCATTGGTGACACTTTTTGCACCTCCAATTCCCCATATGACATGGGGACAATGCTGCTCCCAGGGTGGGGATTCTGTGCCGTTGAATGAGATCAGTGCATGTGGAGCAGGCAGTGCAGCGGTAGTTGTCAAGGTGAGTAGAATCAACGCAGGGAGGGCAGATATGGAGACACGACTGCACCTGCTCCTCCAACACTCCTAAGGATAAAATGTGGTAAAATTCATGCCTTCCCACTCATCTAAAATACCAGCGCCCACCTTGAGCCCCTATCCTGTCCTCCCCACAGCCCTGTGAACTCTACTCTGGGCCATTCATGGGACCAGGGAGTTCTGGGACTCAGGGCCAAGGTTTTCCCGGAGATTTCTCATCTGGGTGGTGGTTAGGGAGGTCCCCAGTCCCTTCTGCTCTGTGCTTGGTGCAGGACACCTGGGGCAGCCCTGAGCTGGACCATCAGTGATCTGAGGCTGTTCTCCTTCACTCTGCTGGGCTGACAAGGGGACTTGCATCTGGCAAGCTCAGCCATCTGCGCAGGGGTGGAAATCCCAACTCAGCAAAATGCCAGGGCTGCCAGTGCCATTCTCTGCTTCATGCCTCAGCTCTCCTGGGCACCGCCATCTTGCATGACCTTTGCCCTCACTCCCCAGTGGAAGAGCCCATGGCCACGTTTCCTACTGGCTGAAGGCAAAGGCAGTGAGGGCAGCCAATGGCTCAGGGAGGCCTGAGGAGTGTGTCCTGTTGGTGTTGAGCATCTCTGGGCCCTGGCTGGACAGACACGTGCACGGGACGACAATGGTGTTCCTGGGCCAGGCTGCCGAGAGGCGGGGTGGGTCAGTGACTGGAGCCCCCACCTGGGCTCCCGGGTGTGTCTTTGCCTCTGTGCTTCTCCCTGGTGAGGAAAGCTCAGACCCTCTGCAAAACACTCACGCCTCGCCCATCCCTACACCATCCCTGTACATTCCAGAGTGGTGAGAGCTCAAGGAGGAGAGAGTGAGGGATGAGGGAGCCCTGACCACCCCTTGTCCCTCACCCCCAATTAGAAAAATGTGCTCTGGCTCAACCGTCAGCATGGCCTCCCCTGGTTCCCAAGAAACCCCTTTCTCCCTCAGCCCCCAAAGCTAATCCATTAGAGACGTGCAGTGCCACCTCTGCACCTCCTTACTCCACGGGGGTCTCCAAAGCCGCCAAGCAGGTGTTGCCCATGCCACTGCCCTCAGCCCAGGGCACACATCTGAGCTGGAGAGACATGTAGAACTCTCCTCCCCAAGATTCAGGGGGTCCAGAGCCCCTCAAGAACCAGCATTCTCCCCCTCCCACCAACTCCAGGGCACAGGCCCCTTGAGGAGAAGGAGGGAGCCTGGTGACCCAGAGCTGCCCACTGTGGTCTCCCACACCAGGCAACACTGCCTCGGGGACCAGTGTAGTGTCCAGAAGAAGACGACTGGTCTTGTGGGGCTTGTCCCCTCTGAGAGGACAGAGGAGGCCATGGAGGTCAGGAGAGAAGGCTCTGGGGAGATAGGAAGGGCCAGGCTCCCACCCCAAGCCAGGGCACCATTTGCCTGATAATCAAAGATGAACCGGCTCACCCACCTGGCAGCATTTCCCTGGAAGAACTTTAGGAGTCCCACGACCACCCTGGGCCGCCTATCTGAGCCTCTGGATCTGGAGGTGGGGACAACTAGGGCCCTTGCCAGCCCCAGCAAAGAGAGGAGCCTTGCGGAGAACCCACATGAGAGCAGAGCACTACAGCCCTGTGACTGAGGAATTTCTGATGCCACTCTCTGAGTGGACACTGGGCAGGGGTAGGAAGAAAATACCCCCAATATATCTGTGCCTACTCTATGCCAGGGCAGGGAGCAGCCAGTCACTGCTGTCACCTACATGGAGAAATGAAGTAGGTGTGGCTTCGTGAGTGGAACCTGGGGGAGGATGATGGAGTCTCCCAGCAATGGAAAGACATGAGCTTTGGCCTTTCAGGTTCCTGGATACTGTGCTGAGGGAGGGGCAGCAGCCCTCCATTCACAGAGGCCTCCTGGGAGGGGAGAAACCAGGGTGGTGGACCATGGTCAGCCCAGCAGAGGGCAGGCATGGGAAGAGTGGCGGGGCTGTCCTGAGGGGAGTGGAGCCCCGCTGAAGGAGAGACTTCTTCCTACCTCTCAGAGCTCATCTGGTTCTTTTCTTTCTTTCATTTTCAAATTAGAGGCAGCAAAAGGACAAGCTTAACTGTCTCTCATTCCCTTTCCATACCTTCAGCTTTGATGTCCACCCCTCTTATGACGCCTGCTCTCTTGGGAAGGTAAAGGCAGGAGCTGGTGGCTGAGGCAGCCTCTGGCCTTGAGGCAGGCGGCACCAGGAGTGGCTGGAGTGGAGGTAGGAGCCTGCGGCCCGGCCCCTGGCGTCTGTGGGCAGCCTGGTGATGAGGGAGTTTGTGGCTCTTGCTTCAAGAAGGTGGGAGGCTGAGAAAGCCAGGAGTGCAGGTGGCCCCTGCCCTCGGGTCAGGACAGTGTTCTGTGGACAGCCACACGTGTGTTAACACACACATGTTAGGTGTGAACATGTGCCGTGTCATCCACATTAGTGTGTGTGTGAGCACACGTGTGCAGAGCCCAAATCCTAGCTGAGGGACTGACTCATCCCGTATTTTGAGGCCTCGGTAGCATTCTTACCAGGGTGCCACATGTGGAGTTGATGGTGGTGTGGCAGGCCTTGCATGCAGGACTGCCTCAGCCCACTTGACTGTGTAAATCTGCTCTGTGGAGGGGCCAGAGGTGTCCCCAGCAGGGGCTCTGCTGTGCAGCGCGAGGCCTGGCAGTCCATGCAGCCCAAAGGGGCAAGACCTGCTGAGCCGGCTCTTCAGAAGCATCCAGTCCTGAGGATACTGTTCACAGGGAGAGGTTTTGGGTGCTGGTGCCCCCTCGCCTACTGGGGCTCATCCCTGAAGAGGGTCCAGCAAGTTGGAGAAGGGGTGGGAAGGGGGTTTGAAAAATAGGCCAAATTCATGTCCCAAGTCACAGGCCAAGCCCAGTGAGTGTCCCTGTCCCCTGCCTCAGTTTAGCTATTCAGGAAATGGTCCAGGGAAGAACTGAGCAGGGTTGGCTCCAAAACTGGGGTCAGACGGTAACAAACAAAAGATCCTGCTCTATGCCAAGATCATTTCTGTTACCCTGAGATGGGGTGAGGGGATGTTGGGGGTATACTGGGATTCTGCGGAGACTTACCCTGCCCAGGACCTCATCTTCGGGGGTCTAGCCCTCACCTGGCCTTCCCTAGGTCTCCAGCAGTAGCAGTGGCACTTACATCTGTCCCAAGGTCTGGAGAGGGGAGAACTGGGCAACCTTACACCCTGGTGGGGAACCTCACGCTTTCTTTCTTTCTTGAAGAAACATGAAACCCTCAAGATTCATGTACTATGTGATGGAGAGAAAAAATACCAACTGTTTCTCCAAAAAGACAATGTATTTTGTACTTTGTAAAGTATTAATTAAAATGGAGAAAAATATCATGTTGACTGAGGGCGTCTGATTTTGTGCTGCTCCAGGGCCACATCTCATCTCTTTCCTTCTCCATTCCATGGTCAAGGAACATGGCCAGGGGCTTGGAGGAAGGCAGAACAACCTTCCCATCCACACCCAGCATCTGAGAGAGGGCACATCCCCAGAGCGAGAGGGGCTGTATTAGTTACCTGAGGCAGGGTAACGAGTTGCCCCAAATGCAATGGATTAAATTGATTGTTTACGTGTCACCGTTTCTGTGGGTTAGGAATTCAGGAGCAGTTTGAGCAGCTGGCTCAGGGTCCCTCAGGATGCTGCGATCATCTGAAGTCCTGGCTGGGACTGCAGGATCTACTTCCCAGGTGGTTTATTCACAGGGCTGGCAAGTTGGGCTCAGCTGTTGGCAGGGAGCCTGTTCCTCTCCACGTGGGTCTCCCCATGGGGCTGCTTGAGTGTCCTCACAATACGGTGCCCGGATTCCCACAGGGCAAGGGATTCAAGGGCCAGTACAAGAGCCAAAATGGTTTTTTGGCCCCGAACCTCAGAATTCACACCCCTCTGCCTCCACCATACTCTGTCACCATACAGCCCTGCTCTGATTTGACACAGGAGGAGAACACACAAGGTTGTGAAACCAAGAGGCCAAGGTCACTGCTGCCATCTTGGAGACTGTCTACTGTGCCCACCATTCCTCCTAAACCTCTGGCAGAGGTGGCCCTGGGGGTTAGGGGGCTTGCGGAGCAGGACAGGGCCTTGCTGGTGGCAGGGGGAGGATCAGGGGCTGGATCCCGGGCCACAGGGCTTCTGGCACAAGCCTGGAGCCCTGCTGTGGATGTCACACCCCCAGGAAGGTCCTTGGTGCTAGAAGCCCAGGAGCTGATGCCTCCCGACAAGATACCCTAGGGGCACGAGGGAGGGCTCCATGCCCAGCTTCCCTAACACAGGGCTCTGGCATTTGGTTCCTGCCCTTTTAGCAGGCAGGCACTTGGGATGCCCAGGCAGGACAGAGGTCTTGGACCTTGGACACCCTTCACTGCCCCTCTCTGACATTTTCCATGGACGGCTGGTGTGAGCAGGGCAGCGCTGAAGGCCTGAGCCTGCACTGAACCCCACCAACCTCCATCCTCACCCGCCTTACCCCTGCCCGCAGGAAAAGCAGACCTGGTGATTGAAGAGAGTGACAATGGCTCTGAAGCTTTCTCACCACCCTGAGTCCAAGAAAGTTCTGGATGCTGTGAATGCTTTCCTTTCTGGGGTCTTCAGACTATGTCCCCCTCATTCCTTCAGAGACCCCATTGGAGCTAGGACATCCACGGGGACTCTTGATGTCCCCCAAAATCTCAAAAGTTACAAAGGCCTCCAGAGCCCAACCTCCCTTTCCCGCCACTCATTCACAGTCACTGTCACTCGGGCGGTGCTGGACCTTGTGCCAGGTGCTGGGGACCCCGAGGAACCTGCTGTGGCCCCTGCACCTGAGTCTCTCTAGGAGGTGAGAAGACAGGGAAAGGATCTATTCCAGGGAGTGCAGGGCCGGGCTAGACCACAAAGGTGTGCTGTGTCCAGGGGTAGGGAATGACCACTGTTCAGCAGTAGGGGGCAGACCAAGAAGCCAGGACATTAGGGTTGAACTTGGTAAGATGGGGACCCAGCAGAGGGAGGAGCAAAGTCATAGAGGGCCAGAGGGAACCTTGGCTGGAATGGAGGAGTGCGGAGGGGGAGGCAGGAGTGGATGGGGCAGGTAGGGGATGAGGCTGAAATGCAAGGTGGGTGCTCGGGTCCGCCAGGGGCCTCACCCTCCTACAGGCCATGGGGAGCCACTGAGGACTTCCACGCAGGGGACCAAACTTAGCATCTGAGTGGTGATCTGGGTTATGAAGAGGGCTGATAGGAGCAGGAAAGGGGGACTGCCAGGGTCCTGGCCTCAGTTCTCAGGAGTGGTCCCTGGTGGTTCAAGTGTCTTCTGTGTGCAGATTTGGGGTGGTGGGGGCAGTGGCGCATGCAGGGGACCAGCAGATATCCAGCCAACCCTCAGAATCATGAATTTGCCCCACGCTCAACCAGGGTATAATTGCTCCTGGAGCAGCTCTGGCTGGTTCTTGGCAGGTTCTGACTGCAGCTCACATTCAGATCCCTGGGGGGGGTTACCCATGCCAGGACTCCACCCCCAAGAATCTGATTCAGTTTCTCTTCGATGAAATATCGGTTTAAAACCTCCCCCACCCTCTTTCAAAAGGTAACATAAAGAACTCAGCCACAGGAGGAAAGAGCAGCTTCTGTGGTCACATGGTCCCCCTGGTTTTATCATGTGACGTTCCTCTGAGGTGGCAGGGGGCTCATGATGGTGAAAACGAGCTCTCCAAAGGGAATGCGTGGGATGAGATCGTGGGGGTGGTTGCACCACATAGACAATACGCTAAAACCACTGAATTGTACACTTTAAAATGGTCTTACATCATGTGACTCACATGTCAATGTTTTAAAAATATTGATGTGGTAGAAAAAGCAACAGGAATGGATGCTGGGCGTGAAGGATGGCCAAGAAAGAATGTGAGTTATTCTGACACTCTTGAGGGTTAAAGGAAGTCCCTATCAACATGGTGGAGGCAGCACAGAGAAGGAGGAAGAGGACGGAGGCAAGAATCCGGAGCTCCCACCTCGCAAAGGTTGATGGGGGAGCATCTCATTTGAGCTGTTTTTCCAGGAGCTCTGGACCTGAGCTGACCCAGCGGGAAGCTGTGCAGCATCAGCGAGACCCAGGCCCATCTCCCACCCTGATGAGCATGGGGCACCGGGAGGGTCCTGATGTCCAGGGAGAACCTCGGAGAAGCAGGCAGAGCCTCTGAGGAGCCTGTAGGTAATAGCCCGAGGTGTCTTCAGGGAAATCAATACTCGGTGTCTTGGACTCAGGGTCACTGAGCGTGTCATGAATTACGTGGTAAAAGTGTCCAAACTTAAAAAATTAAATGAAGGCACCAGTGATCCCACTCCTTAGGTATACACTCGAGAACACTGAGAACACGTTCACACAGACACTTGTATGCGAATGATCCAAAAAATAAAATGCTGGGCCAAGTAAAACTCATACATGAAGTTCTGGCATTATTCATAATAGCCAAAATGTGGAACCAGCCAAATGTCCACCAAATGTTGAATACGGTACATCAAAACAATCAATCAGTAACCTCCCAGATGATTCTATCATACAGGCAAGGTTGAGAAGCTCAGGGGGAGGGGTTGAATCTACCCAAAGGAATCCCCTCATGAACACGGCCTCCTTCGGCTGCTCTGGGGGCAGGTGACCTCATCTTGATTTCCTAGTTTGAGGCCAGACTCATGAGAGGTAGCCAGCCCCGAGATGCGCCAGCTGGAATGAATGCATGCTTCTCACCACCGCATCCCCAGCACCTGGCGGCTCCTGGCGTACAGTCGGTCAGGAACAGGGACTTTATCAGGCCTTTGCTTCATCTTCAGTGGTCTCTCGCTGTAATGAAGGTGGATGACTGCAGCTGAGGAACAGCTTCGGGTCACAAGCCTGAGCCTGTTCACTTTCCATCTCTGAGGGTAGATGCACACATGGCATTTTTCTGATGGGCACAGATTCCTGTGCTCTTCTCTGGCAATTCAGCTGGCACCACCCTACCAGAGCGACAGCAAGACCAAGTCTCTCTGCTCCTCATGGGCAGCTCCCCCACCAGCTACATCCCACCTGTTTGCCTCCCTAACAAGACAATGGACTCCTGGTTTGAGAAGGTGACCACAATCTCTGGATTACTCCTTTTAAACTTGACTGCTCAGCATGCCCTCAGTGTGGCCCCTGAGAAAAGCACAGCGAGAGGGACTCCAAGCACTGTCTCCAGCTCAAGCTGAATCTGGGCTCCTCCGTGTGAAATATCAAGGTTTGTGTGGAAGAAAGGCTGGGTTTCTTGGTCGCCACAGCATGAGCGTCTGAGGGTAGCTGGGTAATGCACCCTGGGAGAGAGAAAGGCAAGTGTGGGATCCTTTGGGGAGGGGATACATTCCTGGGGCTCAACCATGGGGCAGGACAGGCCCCAGGACAATGGCTGCCTCACAGATCCACCCCAGTGCTGAGGCCGCCAAGGCCATCTGAAGTGGTCTGTCGGAACGTCAGGCTGCACGGTAGGCCGAGGCACCTGAGCAGCTCCCATGCAGCCCCTGCGGAGAGAATGACCCTCAGAAGGTGTGAGTAACTCTGCTGCTGGTCAGGAGGTGCTGGGACCTGAGCGTAATCTGTGAGAGAACAGTGTGGATCTTCAGAAATGCAGCCCAAGTGTCTACCCTGTGCCAGGTGCTCAACGAGACTGTCACCTGCTGTGCCAAGTCAGAGCACTCTTCCTGCAGCGTGGTTCTCAGCGTCTGACTGTCACATGAACACAGTGAGTGCACAGTAGGTGTTTCCTGACCTCCTGAAAATGTGAGCCAACCACATATTCAAGAAACAAACGTGGTCAGGACAGGACTCTCCTGAGTGAGTCAGGGGCGGACCTGACGAGAACGGCAGGCCAAGTGTCTTTTATTCACTGATGTCAGGGTCTGTGTGCTAGCAAGAGCCCCTTCTCCAGAAATCATCATGGAGTGGCAGCCTGCACGTCCGGCGGGGGCTCAGGGGATGGAAGACGGAGACCCAGGCCCCTGGCAACGACCGTCCACTGAGGGAGACGGTGGTGGCCACCGTGTGACAAGAGTCCCTCCACCTTCTCAGGCTGTGCCTGCCACTCGGGCTCTGCACTGGCCTCACTTCTTCCCCAATATAGGTGGAATGACAGAGTCTGAGTGTAAGAAGACAGAACGGCCAGGTGACACGTCACAGTGGCCCGTGGTCACTGCATTCAGGGTGTCCTCACACACTTGCTGAAGTGACAGGAGCCTGGAGCCTGCCAACACTGACTTTTCACAGCAAAAAAGGATAAATCACACAACCAACGTACTGTAGAAGCTTTCTGTCCATGTGTGTCAAATGTTGGATGTGTCAGAGGCCTTGTTGTGAATTTCTCTGAAGATGAAATGTATTTGTAAAACCACTGGAGTAAAATAGTGACGATCTGGCAATGACAAAAGACTTAACATGATAATGTAATTACAAGGAAATTTGGTTATTTTATAAGCCACATTTTAAGATAACGACTAGAATTATACCAAGACATATCAGATTTTTAGGAATTTTATATAATTTTTAGAATACTGAAAACATGCTTATTTTCATCAAACCAACAAACTTAAATAAGCTTTCATTTACTAAAGATGATATCATGTTAACTTGAAAAACATTTGGGTTAGTTTCCATTACATTTAGAAACAATTTATATAAATGCTTACTTTAAGCCTGCTAATGGAGCTCTTTTAGAAATTACATCATCCAGATGTAGAAAAATATCACATATATATAACACGTACACATAGACATACATAGATACACAGACAGACACAAGCAGAGACCTTAAATGGTTTTCGTTAAATGTTTCCTATGAATCGGGTACAATACAAAACTCACTAATTTAAAAAAGAATAGTTGGATCCAAACTGTGTTTTTGGCAGTATTAAACAATTCTATTAATTTTTAATTTAAGTTTCCCATTGACTGTTTAAGGGAATAACGTTAAGTTTCCCAGAAAATCTCTTATGATCTCATTAACTCTGAGAGGGGCTCATACTGGGCCCCTCTTTGAATGTCGATTATGGGGGTGTCTGTAAAGCAATAATTTAATAGACTTTTAGGTACCTTTTATAGCTTAATTTTTTATTAGCTTTTTGCAACCAAACTTTCAGTAGGGCTCTTTTGGAATTTTGAAGGCTTTGCTTTTAAGTGCACATCTTAAGCAATCTTATCTAATTAGATCATTCCTTCTAATGGCCAATGTAACACCCTTGAAGCTGGTGGCATTTTGGTAGGACCCTAGCCACAAATGGAGTTCAACCCATATTTCTGTCCAACCATACCTGACTGCAAATTGGGTGCAACCCGCAATTCTGTCTGACCATATTTTGGGGCGCCCAACCTGATGGTTACTAAGCCAAGCTCTCAGGACACAATACAAGCGTAGCAAGATTTTGCTGTTGTTTTAAATATTTACAACTTCTGCAACCTTTAGTTTTCGAGCAGGTGTGCTGGAAGGTGGCATGCTTAACTCTTTAGAGATTAAAGATTGCATTTAATCTGTCTGTTCCACGGTTCTCAAATCTAGTGCACAAAAAGACAAGTTTTGGAAGCTCAAAGGATCCCCAAAGGTGGCCAGTGTAATTTTAAATTATCCCAGGTTATCCTGATCCAAAGATTCAGCCAATTACAGCTATCCCCATTTGGTTAAGTACTTGCAAGTAAAGGCTCCATACATATTGTACACAGAGCCAGCCAGAGTTCCAGTGGGTGGGTGCCCATCTGGCATTGTTGGCTTTGAAAGTGTGGTTTCTCATTTTCTTTTAGTTTCATTTTAATATCAAGTCTGAACAATTTCTAAGGACAGTGTAGCTGGTCAAAACTGTGCTGCTTGTGAGTGTCACTTCCTAAAAGGTGATGAACACTCTCTCACGTGTCTTAGCTTCTCCTGCGGGCAGTCTACAACTACCGTAGGGGTGCAGAGCACTGGATGAACAATCCTTGTGTGTGGGCCCCTCGACAAGACATTAATTATTTAAAGTGAATGATGGTGACTGAGTTCCCTATGCGACTGCCGCTTGTCATGGAGATTGTCCTCAGACACTTACACCAGGTTCTCAGTCACCTGAGAACAACTTGTGGCTGGAAAGAGCAAGTGCCCCTTTTCTTCAGAACAAAACAAATTCAGTCTCTCATTTTGCTGTCAGTTTGTTCAGACTTTATCAACATGTCTCTTTTTCAATTGAAAGCCAAATTAAAGAGGTCAGCTAACCCAGTTCACTCCAAACTTCCCCCTTGGTTCCCCTTACCTAGGAAATGTCTCCCTGTTGGCTCCCCTCACCTAGGAAATGTCCCCCCCAGGTTCCTCTTACCTAGGAAGAGTACCAACACACCCTTAAGATGTTGAAGTCTTCAGACCCAAAACAGCTGGAATAACAAGTCAGGACTGTCAACTTAAATAAGGAGGTCCAGATTTCGGGAGCACTCACCAGACCACCTGAAGAGTGCAGTGAACCCGGGGGGGAGGAGGGGTAGTGGAGCTCAACGGTCCCCTGTGGTACCAGTGTTGGTTGAAAGTAGGCTCCACCTGGTCTCAGGTGGGTGTCTCAGAAGTCCCTTCGTGGTTGCCAGGAAAAGGTGCCGCAAATAATCAATAATCGTTCTGTAGCACAAAGTTTTATTTGAGCCCAATTTCATTTGAGGACTCTAGCCCGGAGCACATCTTTGCAAGGGAAGAAAGCGCTGTGAAGAAGAGTGGTTTTCAGCAGAGTTACATCCCGTTTCCAAAGACAGAGACACACATCAAGCATGACAGGTGCACATTCTCTCAAGCATTCAAGGAGATATTTTGCTATTGATGAGCACATAGACAGCAAGTCACCATGGCCTCGGCGCTGGAGGAAATGAGGCATTCAGTCTTATCTTGAAAGGGTGCTGACATCAAAGGAAGGGAGGGATGCTTTTTTTTCTTCAAAGAGTACATTCTTTACTTTAGGGTAACGATTAAAGTACACAGACAATGCATGTCTGACAAGCCATGAGTCAGGTTTCTTTGCTTCAAATAAATTTCAGGCCAAATCAGGTTCCAACCAGAATGGTTTCCACATATACTTGAAAACATAAAATATCTTATATCGCACCTGATGACATCCCGAGGGAGTAGATGTTAGAATGACCCCCACTGCACAGATGGGGACACTGGGGAGGCCCTGAGAGGCACGTGGTTGTCCAGGGTGACATCACTGGCAAGAAGCAGGAGCGGGACTGCATTCAACACTGTGTCCTCAAAGCTGGGGCCCTGCTTGCGTTCAGACATCCCCAGAGGCTGTGGGGTGGACTCTGTTGGTGTGACTGTGTCTGGACGTGGTGTGGAGATGGAGAGTGAGCAGTCAGCAGCCCCGGGAGCCCTTAGGGTGGTCTTGTGTAAGGAGGGAGCTTAGGTAAGGTGACCCCAGGAAGTACCCTCATGGAGCCCAAGAGTACTCGGAACCCTGGTAACTAGGCACCCACATCCTAGAGACAGCCCCCAAGCCAGCTCACTTGTCTAGCACTTGTCTAGGAGGAGCAACGTGTTTAGTTGCTTCTTCTCGATGGTCAGGGGCCAGAGCCCCAGGAAAGCTCCCAAAGACCACCCGCAATGCAGATGCTGGTTCCTTTCTCATGGCCGACAATTGTGGCCGTTTAACCGGAGGGACAGAAAGGTAACACAGGGAGTCCTAGGGAAGGCCAATCCAGACCAGACCAGCACTGTGGTCCCATCTGGGCATCCCTACATCCCCTCCCCATGTGTGTGTGTGGAAGGGCGGTTTCATGAGGGTGGACCACCGTGAGCAGGAGCAGGTCGCTGAGGTGTTAGAAGCCTGGTGGGCTTCTAACATGACCCTGGTGGGTCATGTTCACAGCCCAGGTCAAGGCCGGCTGGGTGGGATGTGGAGTGCTAGAGTGGCACCCTTCTGCCTGAGGTGTATGTCTTTCATCCGGGGTGGAATTCTGTGGAGACACAGGTATGTGCCTGATCTGGGAGAATTAGGTCCCAAGGACAGAAGCAGCACAAGGACAGCTGGGCAGCTGGCAGGGCTCGGATGCCTCTGGGTCGGCTGCCGGTCACTGCCGTTGCAGAGCTCCATACAGGAGATCAGCGAGGAGCTGGTAGAAGGGGACATCCAATCCCTCACCCCCAGGGGTGAGCAGCTGTGACACAAGACTGCATCAGCAGCTGTGGGGAGAACGTCTGCACTGACTGTTGGACAAGCCTCAGAGCTACCTCAGTACCCATCATCCATCCCGGACAACTATCATTACCACCAACTCCTGCAGGAAACCAGGAGGCAGCTGCGGCCCCAGCGTCCGTGCAGGGAGAGCCATCCCCTGCACAGGCTCCAGCAGGAGACCAGGAGGCAGCTGAGGCCCCAGCCACCGTGCAGGGAGAGCCATCCCCTGCACAGGCTCCAGCAGGAGACCAGGAGGCAGCTGAGGCTCCAGCCACCGTGCAGGGAGAACCATCCCATGCACGGGCTCCGGCAGAAGACCAGGAGGCAACTGAGGCCCCACCATGCAAGCAGGGAGACACATCCCCTGAAGAGGGTCCTGCAGGAGACCAAGAGGCACCTGAAGCCAAACCATCTGGCCTGGGAGAGCTGGCTCTGCAATGTCTCTCATCAGCAGCTCCTGTACCACCCATTCAAACTGCTCCCTCACCAGAAATTTCCTTCCCTACCCTCATTAATGTGTTTGTTTCCTTCTTAGTTGCTCTTTTTGATTTTTCTTTATTGTTTAGTTCTTAATAATTATTTAAATTAAATGTTTCGATTTTTTAAAATTTATGTTTTCTCATTTTAAATTGTACACTTTATGAGCATTAAGGACATTCACATTGTTGTGCATCCATCACCGCTATCTGGGCTCAGACAATTTCACACTCCAAAAGGAAATCCTGTTCTAAAAGCACTCACTCCCCGTTTATTCCTCAGGCCCTGGCCCGCTCTAATCTGTTTTCTGTCACTGTTTTTTGTTAAATCTATTCTGGATGTTTCCTATAAGTGGAATCATGGCATAACTGGCCATTTGTGTCTGCCTTCTTATTTTCACAGGGCCTGATAGGTTTTCCTTTTCTGTTTTTATTTGAAATAGAATTTCTCTAATTTGATAGGAAAATCCCAGGTGGATTCTAGATTTGATGTATCAAATAAAGCCCTTTCGGTAAATATGTGCATAATCTTGGGGTACAGACTGCTGTTCTAAGTGGGACACCAGAGCCAGAAGCCAGGCATGAAACGCCTGTGGCCAAAACAAAAACAAGACAAGGGTAAAAAGCTGGAAAGGCAAACCACAAACCGGAAAGCATTCCTCATAACCCAAGGCCAGGGAAAGGCTACACATCCCTCGCTTCCAAAAAATGCTTGAAATTCAGTATTTTAATAAGAGATAAAGAGCAAACACACTCAACGCCAATGAGAGGTGATACACAGGGGCAGCATGTGTCAGAGAAGCTCGAGCTCCACGAGGGTGACACCCGCACATGGAGACACTGTGGAGAGGGCACTGGGCCCCATCAGATGGGCAGGGTTCCAGTGTGGTGACAACCAGCCCTGGTGACAATGTGAGGAAGCAGAGGCCCCAGCAGACTCCTAGAGACAAGTGTGAAAGGACACTCCTCTCTGGAGACCAGCCTGCAGGACCCATCGCAGCCCCCAGGGGCACGCCTGTGCTGGCGGTGCTGATCCCACGACTTCATCCCACAGAAAGTCTGTACAGTGTGTGCACGTGTGTGCACATGCGTGCGTATGTGTGTGTGCACTTGTGGGTGTCAGGAACGGAGCATTCCAGGGTGTGTGCTCTTCTAGAGCCTGATTTGTCCAGGCATGGCCACTGCCAGGCAATCCTATTCCACTTGGTATTTTCTCTGTCCTGGCATCAGAATTTATGAAGACCCCCTGCTTGGACCAGGGGCCATTTCCAGTTTTTCACTCTCTGAATCGTGCTGAAGGGAACACCTGCAACCACAAATCTCTGTTTAGGACAGAATCCATGACGTGGAGTTTCTGGGTCAAAATGTATACTGTTTTTAATGAATTGGCCCCAGTTTCCAACACCAGAGGGCTCTTTGTCAGCTTTGAGCCTTCTTTGGGAAAGCAGGGCCACAGAGACCCCGGGGCTGGGACCTCATGGAGTGAGGGAGGACGAGGAGCTGGCAGTGGATGTGATCAAGGTACTTGGGAGTGAGCTGTCTGGCAGAAAATGTCCCACCCCTCAGCCCAACACCTGGCCCCACCCATCATGGTGATGTCATGGGCTAGTCCTCTCGCTGGTGCTAGAGCTGGTGCTGGAGCTTGCTTTAGCTCAAAACATGGCTCTGATTCTAGAACTGGAGCTGAAGCTGGAGCTGGTTCAATCTCAGCAGCTCATGCGAGAGCCTGTGTTAGAGTTGCGCTATCTCTATAGCCGCCAGTATCTCTAGCTCTGGGGAAGGCACTGGAGCTGGAACTACCTCCAGAGATAATCTAGACCTGCTTCTGCAGTTTGATAAAGCTCTTGAGCTGGCTCCAACTCTTGCACTGGAGCTGGTGTAGAGTTATTGCTGTAAGTGGCTCTAACTGTGGTTCTCATTCTAGACCTGGTTCTTGTGGCTCTAGTTGTATAACCAGTCCTAGCTCTAGCTCTGTAGCTGGTGCTAAAACTGGTGGTGGATTAGGTTTGTAGCTCTGGCACCGGCTCCACCTCTGGAATTGGTGTTGGGGCAGATTCTGGTACTAGAGCAGCACAGGCTCCGGCTGGGTGGTTGGTGATAGAGATGCCTCCATCTCTGAAATCGGTGGTAGAGCTGGTAGCACAGCATGATCTAGTTCTGATGTTGGTGCTAGAGCTGTTGCCAGAGCTGGTTCTTTCTCTTGAGCTGGCATTGGCTCTAAGTCTGCTACTGGTACCCAAGCCAGCTCTTGCTCCAGCACTTGTGGGGGATCTAGCTCTGCAGCTGGTACTAGATCTGTTGCTGGAGCAGGCTCTGCCTCTGAACTTGGTGCTGACTCTAGCTCTCGAGCTGGTGCCAGAAATGGCTCTAACTCTGGAGCCAGTGTTAGAGCTGATGCTGGAGCTCGCTCTTCCTTGGAACCCGGCACTGACTGTAAACTAGCTTCAACCTGGTTCTCACTCTAAAGTGAGCACTAGAACCATCACTGGGACTGGCACAGGAGTTGGTGATAGAGCTGCCTCTATCTCCAGCGTTGATGCTACAGCTAGTGTTCAAGCCAGCTCTAGCTCATGAGAGAACCCCGGCCCTGACCCTGCAACTAGCACTGGAGCTGAAGGTGGAGCTTGCTCTATCTCAGGAGTTTGTGCAACTGTGGGAGCTGGGGTTAGCTCTAGCTATGGAGCTGGCCCCAACTCTGGTGCTAGAGCTGTTGGTAGAGCTGGTGTTGGGGCTAGCTCTGGTTATAGACCTATCACTGGCTCTAGTTCTGGAGCTTGTAATAGAACTGGTTCGTGCAGTGGCTTGGGTGTTGAAGCTGGTCCTGAAAATGGCTCTGAGTCAGGATTCTAGCTAGAGCTGGCTCCAGAGAACACTTAAGCTCTTGAGCTGCTGCTGGAGCTGGTGTTGGACCTGGCCCCAGCTTTTGACCGTTTTCTGGAGTTGGCACTAGCTCTGTGGCTGGTACTACATCTAGCTCTTGGACATGGGCAAGAAATGGCTCGAACTTCAGATTTGGTACTAGAGCTGGTGTGATGTCTGACACTGAAGGCGGTGCTAGCTGTGGAGCTGGTGGTGGAGCTGGCACTAGCTCTGAAGCTTGTTTTAGAGCGGGCACTGGTGCTTCGAGAGGACAAATGTTCAGCAACATGACTGCCATTCCACGTGCCTTTCCAAAAACAGAAAACGCCCCGCTGCCCTCCAGAGAAGCCCCAGCCCAAGGATCCAAGAAGCCTTCCAGGAAGCCTTCCCAGACTGTAGACAGTGTGCATGTATCAAATAAATTTTTTTCTTCTGTTCCTTATCTTCTTATCACAGAACATCATATGTAACTAGATGTATCAATAACAGTTAACTTCACATGATAGTATGTAAGTCATAGGATATCAAGGAAAGGAGTGCACATCACCCAAGAACTTTGCATCCTCCTTGGGGAGAGTATTTGTGTTTTGAGTTGTCCACAGGAGAGGGGTACCATGTTAGAGGGAAGAATGACTTTCTTCCTGTCCTTATTTGGAGATTAAATGCGGCTAAAGGAGATGTGAGTGGGCGCCAAGTTGAGGGAGCGTGGGCTCTGATGGTTAGTCTTGTGTGTCAACCCGACCAGGCCATAGTATGCAGCTGTTTAATCAAACTGGATATTTAATCGTGTCTTGCTGTGAAGGTATTCTGTAGATGTGGTTAACACGTACAATTAGTTGACCTCAAGAAAAAGAGATTACTGTCAATAATTTGGGTGGGCCTCATCAGCTGAGGGCCTTCAGAGCAAACACTGAGGTTTCTCAAAGAAGAAAATCTGCCTCGAGACTCCAGCATCTAGACACCTGCCTGACTTTCTAGTCTGCAAGCCTGGTCTACAGATTTTGGACTTGCCAGCCCTCATGAGCACATGAGCCAATATATTAGAATCAGTCTCTCTCTCTCTACACATACATATACACACATCTGTGTGTGTGTGTGTGTGTGTGTGTGTGTGTGTGTATGTGTGCACGTGCATATGTATCCTGTTGGTTGTTTTCTGGAGAACTCTGACAAACACAATGCTGAAATGCCTTTGTCCTTCCTTTTTCCACTTTAGAATCACTGTTCTTTAAGGGCTTCGGAAACTCAGTGCCATAGGAAGTTTGCAGACGAAGTGTCTGTCCAATCCAGACCTCGTACTGCATGTCGGGCTCTGCCGGCACTGCCTGGTAATTCTGAGAAAGCGTGGCTGACGCTTTCCTGCTGAGGACATGCAAATGACCCCAAAGGCCTCTTACTTGAAACCGGGCAAAATGTGGAACAGAAAGCTCACCCTCGTGAGGCCGGCCGACAACAGGGTCAGCACCCAGACTCCTGCAAGAGAAAAGTGATACACGAGGCCTCAGAAAATTAACCAGACACCATATTTTCAGAATGTGGGCTTCCATGCCAGGAAGGTCTGTAGAGAATATGTCATATTTCCTTTAACACATTTCTTGAAGAAGTCAAGTTTTTTGCCTATTTATTGTTACCTTTCAGCACACACACTTGATATATGCTCTTTCCTGCACAATCCTCTCCCTTCATGCTAAATATTTTCACTCTACAGTCAGTAAAGAGAAGAGAACACGACGGAGAACGCAATCCAGAGGGAGCCACCATCCTCAGAATCACCATGAGTATGTGAATATCTGTCGTCACCTGTTTGGAGTGGGCCCACCCCCCAGTTACACAGCAGCCAGGGCAGGGATGACGGGATCAAGAGGTCTAGACTAGTCATTCGACTGGCTTTCAGCAAGTATTTAATATATGGGTTCTGGTTTGCCTCCAGAGAGGTTCTGTGTGTTTGTGTGAGGGAGAAAGATGGAGGAAGAGGGGAGGGAAGACAATTTCATGGTTTAAAAGCTGCTGCAAAAGCTAATATCCACTAGGTGCGAAAAACCATATGACAAAATCCAACACCATTTCGTGATAGAAACACTCAAGAAACTAGAAACAGAAGGGAATATCTTGAGCCTCGTCCAGGGCATCTGTGAACAGTCCACAGCTCACCGACGTCATAGTCAGTGGGGAAAGACTGGAAACGCCACCCCTGAGGTCAAGAACAAGATGAGCATTGGCCACTCTTGCCAATTCTATGCTACATTTTGCTGGAGGTTTTAGCCAGGTCAATTAGGCAAGAAAATGAAGTAAAAGGTATCTAGATTGGAGGAGATGAAGTAAAATTATCTCAATTCTCAAATGATGTGACCACATATAGAGGAAATCACAGAGAATACATGGAAAAACTATTGGAACTAAGAAATGAGATTAGCAAAGCTGCTGGATACAAGATTAATTTAAAAAATCCATTGTATAGGAATATAAATTGGTGCAGCCACTATGAGAAAGAATATGCAGATTTCTCAAAAAATTAAAAATAGAACTACCATATGATCCAGCAATTCCACTTATGAATATTTATCCAAAGGAAATAAAAACACTAACACAAAAAGATATCTGCACCCCACTGTTCATTGCAGCATTTATTTACAATAGTGAAGACACGGTAAGCAACCTAAGTGTCCTTTGATGGATGAACGGGTAAAGAAGATGTGGTGTAAGTATATATATATAACAGAATCTTATTCAGCCATAAAAAGGAAAGAAATCCTGCCACTTGCAACAACATAGACGGGCATTATGCTAAGTGAAATAAGTCAGACAGAGAAAGACAAATACCATATGATCTCACTTAAATGGCGAATCTAAAATTAAAAAAAAAGCAAAAACTGAGCTAACAGATACAGGGAACAGCTTGGTGGTCGCCAGAGGCAGGGGGTGGGGGTTGGGCAAATGAATGAAGGGGTCAAAAGGTATAAACTTCCACTTAGAAAATAAATGAGTCCTGGAAATGTAACAAAAAACATGGTGACTATAGTTAGCAATAGTGTATTGTACATCTGTTAGATGCTAAGAGAACAGATTTTAAAAGTCCTGATAACAAGAAAAATATCTGTAACTATGTGAGGTGATGGATGTTAACCAGACTTATTGTGTTGATCTTTGGTAATATATACATATATAGAATCATTATGTTATATGCCTGAAACTAATATAATATCATATGTCAAGTTTTAAAATATCAATTTTATTTCTATATACTAGCAAAGGAAAATCTGACAATAAAAGTAAGAAGATATGTTAATTTACAATAGCATCCAAAACAATGAAATAATTAGAAATAAATTTATCATAAGAAGTACAAGAGTTGTACAATGAAAGATACAAAACATTATTGGAAGCAATTAATGAAGACCAAAATAAATGGAAAGACATTTCATCTTCATGTATCCGAAGACTTGATACTATTAAGGTGGCAATACTCCACAAATAGAACTAGAGATTCAGTGGAATTCCAAGCAAACTCCCAGCTGCCTGTTTTTGCAGAAACTGACAAGCCAAGGCTAAAATTCATATGGAAATGCAAGGGAGCCACAAGAGCCAAAACAATTTTGAGAAAGAAGTTCAAAGATGGAGTATTCACACTTCCCAATTTCAAAAATTATTACAAAGCTACCATAATGAATACAGTGTGGTGCTGTCATAAAAAATAGACATACAGACCAATGGAATAGAATTGAGAGTCCAGAAATCAACCTACATATTTACAGTCAATTGATTTTTGATGAGTGAAAAGACAATTCAATGGGGAAAGAACAATGTTGTCCACAAATGTTATTGAAACAACTGGATTTTCACACGCAAAGAAGTTGGACTCCTTGCTTACAGTACTTACAAAAATGAACTCAAAATAGATCCAACAGCTAAATATGAGGCAATACTATACAACTCTTACAAGAAAACACATAGGAATAAAACTTTTATTTTATTTATTTTTTTTGTGAGGAGGACCAGCCCTGAGCTAACATCCAATGCCAATCCTCCTCTTTTTTGCTGAGGAAGACTGGCCCTGGGCTAACATCCATGCCCATCTTCCTCTACTTTATGTGGGACGCCACCACAGCATGGCTTAACAAGCGGTGCGTCGGTGCCCGCCCGGGATCCGAACCAGCGAACCCCGGGCTGCCGCAGCAGAGCACGGGCACTTAACCGCTTGCGCCACTGGGCAGGCCCTAGGAATAAAACTTTTGACCTTGAGTTAGGTGATGATTTCTTAGATAGGACACCAAAAACACACGAATAAAAAATAAACAAATTGGACTTCATCAAAATTAAAAATTTGTGTGTATCAAAAGGCAGTATCAAGAAAGTGAGAAGACAGCCTGCTGAATGGGACACTATACCAGCTCACCATATATATAACAAGCTACTTGCAAATAGAAGATAGAGTGAATGCTTACAACTCAATAATAAAGAAACTAATAACCCAATTTAAAAATGGGGAAAGGAGCTGAGCAGACATTTCTCCAAAGAAGATATACAAGTGGCCAATAAAGACATGAAAAATGCTCAACTCCATTATCCAGGAAGAAAATGCAATCAAAACCACAATCAATAAGTATCATTTCCCATCCACTAGGATGGTTGTAAATTAAAAATATAGATATTAAGACGTCTTGTCAAGGATAGGTAGAAACTGGGATCCTCATACATTGTTGGCAGGAATAAAGATGGAAAATAGTCTAGCAATTCTTCAAAATTTAGAGAGTTTTCATATGACCCAGCAGTTCCACTCTAGGTGTGTACCCAACAGACATGAAAACATGAAAGCTTGTACGTGAATGTTCATAGCATCATTATTATAATAGCCAAAAGGTGGAGACAAGTCCAATGCCCCTCAACCGATGAATGGATCAATAAAATACAGTATATCTATGCAACGGAAAATCATTTGGCACAAAACAGAAAGAATTACCGATACACTACAAACAAGGATGAACCTTGAAAACATGACATATTAAAGGAGCTATCACAAAACAACACACATTGTACTATTCTGTGTATATAAGAGGTCGAAAATAGACAGATCGAGGGAGAGAAAAAGTAGAGGAGTGGTTGTCTAGGGCTGTGGCGATGGGGGAAGGGGGAGTGACTGCTAATGGGTCCAGGGTTTCATTCTGAGGTGATGAAAATGTTCCACTGTTGTGGTGATGGTTGCCCAACTCTGTGACTCTACTACAAGCCATTGATTTGTACACTTTAAATGGGTGGCTTACACGGCATGTGAGCGATATCTCAATACAGCTGTTTTAAGAAAATACAGAGAAAGATAATTTGTTTCAACTTGGAGATGTGTCTTGGTCCCAGGAGCAGCCGGACTAGGCACTTGCTATAGCACAAAGACCCAACCCATGCAAACGATATGGGTCACAACCCCACAAAACCCACCTTCACAAAGCCCACCCCCAGGGAAATGGGGAAAGACGTCCTCAGAAGGAATGGATGGAGGAGTTGGCCACTAGAGGAGGGGGTGCAGACTTGGTCCAGCCAGCAGCATGGGCACGAGCAGCCCTAACCCTAACCTTCACACTGATGAAATTTTACCTTGAATTTACGCCTTGATCTTCCCAAGGTGAAGCACGTGCAGCTTAGAGTGTCTCTCTTGGCAGGAGGGTAGCTGGCAGAGGACAGAGAGGAAATTTTATCTTTTGATTTTCAAAGCAGCTATTCCATGTGGGAAATACATCAAAGGGGAGAAAACATGAGTGTACACGGGGATATCTTCACTACAATTCAATTGGACCAAGACACTGAGGTTTGCTTAGACAACTTGCCCAGAACAGGGCTGGAGATGGGATTTTAAAAAATAGGACTTGGAATTAATGAGTAATATTGGGAGTGATTCACTGGGTACGATATTCAGGAACTCATCAAGTTGAACAGAAATCCTCCCAAAAGACCAATGAAAGTGCCCAAGGTCAACGATGAACTCTGGCGATAGGTAAGGAGCAGGACCTGCGCAGGGAGCATGTAAAGGAAAACTTTCCATGACACACAAGGTGTGAAGGAGTTTCACTGGAATCATCCATCTGCGAGCTGGGCCCCTCTCATTTTCATATTTACTAGCTTATGACTGTTAAGCGGTAACAACACCATTTGTGACCCCTCCTTCATGGCTTCAGGAACATTTGGTAGCTTAAGGCATCACTCTCAGAGCTGTAAGAACTTCTGGAAACCACTTACGACCTCCACAATAGCCCTATTTTACAGATGAGGAAACTGACGCCCAGGGAGGGTTCAAGGACACACTGGGAGTGTCTCTGACTTCTGGTCCAGGGCACTTTCTCATTGGGGAGCCACGAAGAACTCTCCTCTCTATGCCAGAAATGGGCTGATCCTTAGGACATTTTCAAAGAAAGCTGCCTTTTTTTAAATTTTTAAAAATTTTTCCCCCAAAGCCCCAGCAGATAGTTGTATGTCATAGCTGCACATCCCTCTAGTTGCTGTATGTGGGACGCGGCCTCAGCATGGTCCGAGAAGCGGTGCGTCGGGTCGCGCCCGGGATCCGAACCCGAGCCGCCAGTAGTGGAGGGCGCGCACTCAAGCGCTGAGCCACGGGGCCAGCCCTATAGGATCATTTTAGTTCTTTCCCTGACACAGAAACAAAACAGGCTACTGGACAAGAGAAAACTCTAGGGCAAGTTGCCATTTTTAGTTCATCCTCACAGAGATTGGAACAAATTGACTGGAGTCCTGACCCCTCAGTCCACATAGTCGACCCACAATAAATGTATCAGCTCGTCATGAATGAGCATCAATGAGCCGAAACACGTTTGTCTCCTCGGCCAAGTAGCATCAACCTTCATGACAGGTATGCTCCTGCCACCAGGTCCCGTCTCTCCCACAGGTGCCCAGACAGTGGGCGGGCACAGTGGGCGGGACGGTGCTGCCTCTGGGGACTGGGACCAGCTCTCTCACCTGCAGGCTGGCGGGGTCAGGGCCCGTCTCCCTCACCGAGGCGATGGAGGTCTCCAGCTGTCCCTGCACACACGAACAAGCAGGCCTCCGTGACAAAGGCCCGGGACACAGAGCAAAGGGTTCACCGTCCCCCCGCGTGCAACCCGGAGGCGGAACCAAAGGCGGGTCTCTCTCGGGCTCGGAGGCCAGTCTCTCCGGGAGCCGCAGCCTCTTCTGAAACCTCTCCCTGGGCGCCAGCTGTACCGAGACGAGGGGCTGGGAGTTCTGGGGAGACAGGAGTCCCCACACGCTGTCCTCCACCCCACAGCACCCACGACCCGGCCCCACACTGGATCCAGGGCCTCTTCCAACGCCCCAACCGATGTGGGGGTCACAGAGCAGTCGGCGGAGTGGGGACCCTCGGGACCAGCCCTGTGGCAGCTGTTGGTGTTGCGCATGTGCGCGGAGGAGCGGGGTCACGTGCATGTGCTGTGCGTGGCCCCCGAGAGCGTGCCCGGCTGGGGACGTGAGGCCCGGCTGCCCCGCGCGGGTCCACCCGCGACCGCCCATTGGAGGGAGGCCCGTGCGCCCCGAGCGCGTCCCTACCGCCCCCATGCCGGGGAGAGCACAAGCCGTGTCCACACTGAGCTGGCTGATGCAGTTCCAAGAGCAGGCTCTCAGGAGACAGTTGGGAAACTGAGGCCAGGAGAGACAGGGACTGGCCCGGGCCCATGAGATGGGCAGAGTCCAGAGGAGAAGAAACAAAGGCTCCTCCTGTTTGGATCACACCTGCTTCTGTGTTTTCATTCACTCACCCATTCACTCATTGTTTCGTTTATTCTCTCATTCCTTCAATCACTCACTCAGTCATTCTCTCATTCATTCCTACACTCATTCATTCAGTCATCACTCATTCATTCACTCATTTGTTCATTCACTGGTTCATTTATTCAATCATTCAGCCAACATCCTCCAGTCCTTGCTGTGTGCCAAGCACTGTGACTTCACCAGGGAGCACAACCTGATGTGGTCCCTGCTCACGTGGAGCTCACGTCCACTGTGTGACATAAAAGAGGGCAGTCCCTGGGGGTACCAGGGGTGATGAGCACCAGAAATCCACACCTGAAAATAGAGGCCAGTCATGCAGAGAAAAGTTCAGAGAAAACCCATGCTGGGCACTGCAGTCTTGCATGATCCTTGACCCCATGCCCCAGCAGAAGAGCTGGAGGCCACATTTCCCAACGGCTGAAGGCGAAGGTGGGTGCTAAGGGCAGCCAATGGCTCAGGGAGACCTGAGGATGATGCCCTGTGGGGGCTGAGGATCTCTGGGCACTGACTGGGGAGGCAGGTGGCACAGGAGGGAAATGGGGCTCCTGGGCCAGGCTGCCAAAAGGCAGGGTGAGCGGGCACTCAGATCCACCACCTGGACTCCCGTGTGTGTCTTTCCCTCCGTGCCTCCCCCTGGTGAGAAAAGCTCAAACCCTCTACACCACCCTCGCTCCTCCCTGCCCCATCCAGAGTGGTGAGAGCTCCAGGAGAGGAGAGTGAGGGGCAGGGGGAGCCCTGACCACCCCTTTCCCTCCCCCACCAAGTAGAAAAATCTGACCTCGCTCAACCTTTGGCATTGGTTCCCCTGGTTCCCAAGAAACATCTTTCTCCCTCAGACCTCAGTCCTGACCCAGGAGAGAGATGGGCAGTGCCAACTCTGCACCTCCTTCCTCCATGGGGGTCTCCAAAGCCCCCAAGAGGTGTTACCCATGCCACTGCCCTCAGCCCAGAGTACTCATCCAAGATGGAGAGGTGTGCAGAACTCTACTCCCAAAGATTCAGAGGGTCCAGAGCCCCCCAAGAACCAGCATTCTCCCCCTCCCACCAACCCCAGGCCACAGACCCCTGGAGGGAAGGGAGGGAGCCAGGTGACTCAGAGCCGCCCACTGTGACCTCCCCCCACCAGTCAGCATGGCCTCAGAGACCAGTGTGGTGTCCAGAAGATGATGCACGCTCTGGTGGAGCCTGGCCCTTTGTGGTGACAGAGGAGGCTATGGAGGTCAGGAGAGAAGGCTCTGGGGAGATAGGAAGGGACAGGCCCCCACCCCATGCCAAGGCACCATTTGCCTGATCATCGAATATGAACCTGTTCACCCACCACCAGCCCCTCCTGGCAGTATTTCCCAGGAAGACTTTTAGGAGTCTCACAGCTACCCTGGGCCACCTCTCTGAGCCTCTGGATCTGGAGGTGGGGACAACTAGGGCCCTTGCCGGCCCCGGCTAAGAGAGGGAACCTTGAGGAGCTCCCATATGAGAACAGAGCACTCCAGTCCTGGGACTGAGAAATTTTTGGTGCCACTCTCTGAGTGAACACTGGGCAGGGTTAGGAAGAAAATACCCCCAATATATGTGTGCCCACTGTAAGCCAGGGCAGGGAGCAGCCAGTCACTGCTGTCACATCCACTGAGAAATGGAGTTGGTGATTGGCTTAGTGAGAGGAGCCTGGGGGAGGATGATGGAGTCTCCCAGCAGTGGAAAGACATGAGCTTTGGCCTTTCAGGTTCCTGGATACTGTGCTGAGGGAGGGGCAGCAGCCCTCCATTCACAGAGGCCTCCTGGGAGGGGAGAAACTAGAGTGGTGGACGGTGGTCGGCCCAGCAGAGGGCAGGCTTGGGAAGAGTGGCGGGGCTGTCCTGAGGGGAGTGGAGCCCTGCTGTAGGAGAGACCTTTCCCTACCTCTCAGAGCTCATCTGGCTCTTTTCTTTCTTTCATTTTCAAATTAGAGGCAGCAAAAGGACAAGCTTAACTGTCTCTCGTCCCCTTTCCATACCTTCAGCTTTGATGTCCACCCCTCTTATGACGCCTGCTCTCTTGGGAAGGTAAAGGCAGGAGCTGGTGGCTGAGGCAGCCTCTGGCCTTGAGGCAGGCGGCACCAGGAGCGGCTGGATGGGAGGTAGGAGCCTGCGGCCCGGCCCCTGGCGTCTGTGGGCAGCCTGGTGGTGAGGGAGTTTGTGGCTCTTGCTTCAAGGAGGTGGGAGGCTGTGAGAGTCAGGAGTGCAAGGTGGACCTTGCCCTGGGGGCAGGACAGTGTTCTGTACACGGCAAACGTGTGTTCATACACACACATGTAAGTGTGAGCATGTGCTGTGTCATCCACAATAGGGTGTGTGCCAGCACACGTGTGCAGAGCCCAAATCCTAGCTGAGGGATTGGCTCATCCCGTATTTTGAGGCCTCGGTAGCATTCTTATCCGGGGGCCACATGTGGAGCTGATGGTGGTGTGGCAGGCCTTGCATGCAGGACTGCCCCAGCCCACTTGACTGTGTAAATCTGCTCTGTGGAGGGGGCAGAGGTGTCTCCAGCAGGGGCTCTGCTGTGCAGCGCGAGGCCTGGCAGTCCATGCAGCCCAAAGGGGCTAGACCTGCTGAGCTGGCTCTTCAGAAGCATCCAGTCCTGAGGATACTGTTCACAGGGAGAGGTTTTGGGTGCTGGTGCCCCCTCGCCTACTGGGGCTCGTTCCTGAAGAGGGTCCAGCAAGTTGGAGATGGGGCGGGAAGGGGGGATGAAAAATAGGCCAAATTCATGTCCCAAGTCACAGGCTAAGCCCAGTGAATTTCCCTGTTCCCTACCTCAGTTTACCTATTCAGGAAATGTTCCAGAGTGCTGGGCAGGGTAAGCTCCAAAGCTGGGGTCAGGCGGTAACAAACAAAATCTCAAGCCAACCTCCTCCTCTATGCAAAGATCATTTCCGTCACCCTGAGATGGGGTGAGTGGATGTTGGGGGTACAATGGTATTCTGGGGGGCCTTGCCCTGTTCAGGACCTCGTCTTCGGGGGTCTGGCCCTCACCTGGCCTGCCCAAGGTCACCAGCAGTAGCAGTGGCACTTACATCTGTCCCAAAGTCTGGAGAGGGGAGAACTGGGCAGCCTTACACCCTGGTGGGGACCCTCACGATTTCTTTCTTTCTTGAAGAAACACAAGACCCTCAAGATTCACGTACTGTGTGATGGAGAGAAACAAATACCAACTGTTCCCCCCAAAATACAATGTATTTTGTACTTTGTAAAGTGTTAATTAAAATGGAGAAAAATATGTTGGCTGAGGGCGTCTGATTTTGTGCTGCTCCAGGGCCACACCTCATCTCTTTCCTTCTCCATTCCATGGTCGGGGAACATGGCCAGGGGTTGGGAGGAAGGCAGAACAGCCTCCCCGTCCACACTCAGCGGCTGAGAGAGGACACATCCCCAGAGCAAGAGGGGCTGTATTAGTTACCTGATGCAGGGTAACGAGTTGCCCCAAACGCAATGGATTAAAATGATTGTTTACGTGTCACCGTTTCTGTGGGTTAGGAATTCGGGAGCAGTTTGAGCAGCTGGCTCAGGGTCCCTCGGGAGGCTGCAATCATCTGAAGTCCTGGCTGGGACTGGAGGATCTACTTCCCAGGTGGTTTATTCACAGGGCTGGCAAGTTGGGCTCAGCTGTTGGCAGGGAGCCTGTTCCTCTCCACATGGGTCTCCCCATGGGGCTGCTTGAGTGTCCTCACAATACGGTGCCCAGATTCCCCCAGGACAAGGGATTCAAGGGCCAGTGTAGGGACCAAAATGGTTTTTTGGCCCTGAGCCTCAGAATTCACACGCCTCTGCCTCCACCATACTCTGTCACCATACAGCCCTGCTCTGATTTGACACAGGAGGAGAACACACAAGGGTGTGAAACCAAGAGGCCAAGGTCACTGGGGTCATCTTGGAGACCGGCTACTGTGCCCATCATTCCTCCCAAACCTCTGGCAGAGGCAGGCCTGGGGGTGAGGGGGCCTGCGGAGCAGGACAGGGCCTTGCTGGTGCATGGGGAGGATACGGGGCTGGATTCCGGGCCACAGGGCCTCTGGCCCAAGCCTGGAGCCGTGCTGTGGATGTCACACCCCCAGGAAGGTCCTTGGTGCTAGAAGCCCAGGAGCTGACGCCTCCCTACAAGATACCCTGGGGGCACGAGGGAGGGCTCCGTGCCCAGCGTCCCTAACACAGGGCTCTGGCATTTGGTTCCTGCCCTTTTGACAGGTAGGCACGCAGGATGCCCAAGCAGGACAGAGGTCTTGGACCTTGGACACCCTTCACTGCCCCTCTCTGACGTTTTCCATAGAGGGCCAGTGTGACCAAGGCAGTGCTGAAGACCTGAGCCTGCACTGAACCCCACCAACCTCCATTCCCACCTGTCTCACCCCTGCCCGCAGGAAAAGTGGACCTGAGGATTGAAGGGAGTGACAATGAGGATGAAGCTCACTCACCACCCTGAGCCCAAGAAAGTTCTGGATGCTGTGAATGCTTTCCCTTCTGGGGTCTTCAGACTACGCCCCCCTCATTCCTTCAGAGACCCCATTGGAGCTGGGACATCCACGGGGACTCTTGATTTCCCCCAAAATCTCAAAAGTTACAAAGAACTCCAGGGCCCGATCTCCCATTCCCACCACTCACTCACAGTCACTGTCACTTGGGCGGTGCTGGACCTTGTGCCAGGTGCTGGGGACCCCGAGGAACAGGCTGTGGCCCCTGGACCTGCGTCTCTCTAGGAGGTGAGAAGACAGGGAAAGGAGCTAGTCCAAAGAGTGCAAGGCCAGGCTAGACCACAAGGGTGTGCTGTGCCCAGGGGGAGGGAATGACCACTGTCCAGTAGTAGGGGGCAGAACAAGAAGCCAGGACATTAGGGTTGAGCTTGGTAAGATGGGGACCCAGCAGAGGGAGGAGCAAAGGCGCAGAGGGCCAGAGGGAACCTTGGCTGGAATGGAGGAGTGCGGCGGGGGAGGGAGGAGTTGATGCGGCAGGTAGGGGATGAGGCTGAAATGCAAGGTGGGTGCTCAGGTCCGCCAGGGGCCTCACCCTCCTATAGGCCATGGGGAGCCACTGAGGACTTCCACGCAGGGGACCAAACTTAGCATCTGAGTGGGAGTCTTGGTTATGAAGAGGGCTGATAGGAGCAGGAAAGGGGGACTGCCAGGGTCCTGGTCTCAGTTCTCAGGAGGAGGCCCCTGGCTGGTTCTAGAGTCGTCCCTGTGCAGAGTTGGGGTTGTGGGGGCAGTGGAGTATCAGGGGACCAGCAGATGTCCAGCCAGCCCTCAGAACCATGACTGTGCCCCTCGCCTAACCAGGGCATAATTCCTCCTGGAGCAGCTCTGGCTGCTTGTGGCAGGTTCTCACCACTGCTCACATTCAGACCCCCAGGGGGGTTACCCATGCCAGGACTCCACCCCCAAGAGTCTGATTCAGTTTCTCTTGGATAAAATATCGGTGTAAAACGTCCCCCACCCTCTCTTAAAAGGTAATGTAAAGAACTGGGCCACAGAACAGTAACAACTGTGGTCACATGGCCCCCCGGGTTTATCATGTGACATTCCTCTGGGGGGGCAGGGGGCTCATGATGGTCAAAACGAGCTCTCCAAAGGGAATGTGCGGGATGAGATCGTGGGGGTGGTTGCACCACATAGACAATACGCTAAAACCACTTAATTGTACACTTTAAAATGGTCCTACGTCATGTGACTCACATGTCAATGTTTTAAAAATATCGATGTGGTAGAAAAAACAACAGGAATGGATGCTGGGCGTGAAGGATGGCCAAGAAAGAATATGAGTTATTCTGACACTCTTGAGGGTTAGAGGAAGTCCCTATCAACATGGTGGAGGCAGCACAGAGAAGAAGGAGGAGGACGGAGGCAAGAACCGGGAGCTCCCACCTCGCAAATGTTGGTGGGGGAGCATCTCATTTGAGCTGTTTTTCCAGGAGCTCTGGACCTGATCTGATCCAGCGGGAAGCTCTGCAGCGTCAGCGAGACCCAGGCCCATCTCCCACCCTGATGAGCTTGGGACACCGGGAGGGTCCTGTTGTCCCGGGAGAACCTCGGAGAGCAGGCAGAGTCTCTGAGGAGCCTATAGGGAACAGCCCGCGTTGTTTTCAGGGCAATTAATACTCCGTGTCTTGGACTCAAGATCACCGAGCGTGTCATGAAATATGTGGTAAGTGTCCAAACTTAAAAAATTAAATGAAGGCACCAGTGATCCCACTTCTTAGGTATACACTTGAGAAAACTGAGAACACGTTCACACAGACACTTGTACCGAATTCAACAGTTGGTGGACATTTGGGTGGTTCCACTTTTTGGCTATTATGAATAATGCCAGAACTTCATGTACGAGTTTTACATTGGCCCAGCGTTTTATTTTTTTTGGATCATTCGCATACATCAAAACAATCAATCAGTAACCTCCCAGATGATTCTATCATACAGGCAAGGTTGTGAGGCCCAGGGTAAAGGGTTGAATCTGCCCAAAGGAATCCCCTCATGAACATGGCCCCCAGAGCAGGCGGCCTCATCTTGATTCCCTAGTTTGAGGCCAGACTCATTAGAGGCAGCCTGCACCCAGATGCGCCAGCTGGAATGAACGCGTCCTTCTCACCACTGCATCCCCTGCACCTGGCAGCTCCTGGCGTACAGTCAGACAGGAACAGGGACCCAATCAGGCCTTTGCTTCATCTTCAGTGTTCTCCCGCTGTAATGAGGGTGGATGACTTAGCTGTGGAACAGCTTTCGGTCATGAGCCTGAGCCTGTTCAGTTTCCGTCTCTGAGGGTGGACTCACAAGGGCCATTTTTCTGATGGGCACAGATTCCTGTGCTCTTCTCTGGCAATTCAGCTGGCACCACCCTACCAGAGCGACAGCAAGACCAAGTCTCTCTGCTCCTCATGGGCAGCCCCCACACCAGCTACATCCCACATGTTTGCCTCCCTAGCAAGACAATGGACTCCTGGTTCAAGGAGGTGACCACACTCTCGGGATTTTTCCTTTTAAACTTGACTGCTCAGCATGCCCTCAGTGTGGCCCCGAGAAAATCACAGCAAGAGGGACTCCAAGCACTGTCTCCAGCTCAAGCTCAATCTGGGCTGTTCCATGAGAAATATCAAGGTTGGTGTGGAAGAAAGGCTGGGTTTCTTGGTCGCCACAGCATGAGCGTCTGAGGGTAGCTGGGTGATGCACCCTGGGAGAGAGAAAGGCAAGTGTGGGCTCCTTGGGGGAGGGGATACATTCCTGGGGCTCAATCCTGGGGCAGGGCAGGCCCCAGGAGAATGGAGACCTCACAGAGCCACCCCAGTGCTGGGGGCCACCCCCAAGGCCATCTGAAGTGGTCTCTGGGAAGGTCAGGCTGCATGGTTAGGCCGAGGCAATGAGCAGCTCCCATGCTGCCCCTGCGGGGAGAACGGCCCTCAGAGTTGTGAGTAACTCTGCTGCTTGTCAGGAGGTGCTGGGACCTGACCAGGGCTGCCCATGAGGAGAGAGAACAGTGTGGATCTTCAGAAACGCAGCCCGAGTGTCTACCCTGTGCCAGGTGCTCAGCGAGATTGTCACCCGCTGTGCCAAGTCAGAGCACTCTTCCTGCCGCGTGGTTCTCAGCGTCTGACTGTGTCACATGAACACAGTGAGTGCACAGTAGGTGTTTCCTGACCTCGTGAAAATGCGAGCCAATCACATATTCAAGAAACAAGCATGATCAGGACAAGACTCTCCTGAGTGAGTCAGGGGTGGACCTGACGAGAATGGCAGGCCAAGTGTTTTGGATTCACTGATGTCAGGGTCTGTGTGCCAGCAAGAGACCCCCGTCCCCGCCAGAAATCATCATGGACTGGCAGCATGTACACCTGGCGGGTGCTCAGGGAACAGAAGACTGAGACCTATGCCCCTGGGAACGGCTATCCACTGAGGGAGATAATGGTGGCCACCGTGTGATGAGAGTCCCTCCACCTTCTCAGGCCACACCTGCCACTCGGGCTGTGCACTGGCCTCCTCTACAGACCCCAATACATGCAGAAGGACAGAGCCTGAGTGTAAGAAGTCAGGACAGCCAGAAGACACGTCGGAGTGGCCCATGGTCACTGCATTCAGGGTGTCCTCACACACTCGCTGAAGTGACAGGAGCCCGGAGCCTGCAGACAGACTTTTCGCAGGGAAAAAAAGGATAAATTATAGCAACGAAGCTAATGGTGGAAACAGTTTCTGTGTCTGTGGGCCTGCCGAGGTCACAGGGAACCAACAGAGCCAGCGGCAGAGGGAAGGCCCGATGGAAACAGCCCCTGAAACACCAAAGTGCCTCGAAACACTCTGCAGTGGGTTTTTGAAAGATAAATCCTTATTGTATTTAAATTATACATTTTTTTTTGCATTTTTACAAGTGTTTTTTAAAAATGCTTCTCACAATTTCAAAAGACATTATTAGAATCCAGCCTTCAAAGGAAATACTTAGGCCTGTGCGTGCATACGGTCGCGCGCAGGCACACACACGCACTCTCCGCAGTCTGTCTCTGGAGGCAACATGAGAACCAGAACCGGTGGTGCCTCTGGGACAAGAGACGGGAGACTTAGTTTTCATAAGACACTTTGTACCAAGTACGTATGTTCCGTGTTCAAAAACATCAATAGCTTTGTTTAGAAGAACTGATTTAGTAAACAGTAATATAAACTACAATTTAAGAAAGAACACTTTAACACTGAAATGAGCCTTTTGGTCTAATTGCATTCTCCCCGGTATGAAAAACATTATTTTTCACTTTGGTGGCTGTGGTAAGGCACTCTAAATATTAAATATCCTGCTTTCTTTTAAATGCATGTAAAACATTCCTCCAAACGGGCCTCTGCAAACAGCTCCTGGCACGCCAGCTTTGTCATTTCAAATCTTTCCCCCTTGGGAGCCCCTCTGGGCCTTGTGGAGCCTGGCCTGTAGCTTCTGCCTCTCTGAGGCCCCGGGGGGCCTCTGTTTCTCTGCTCCACGTGCCCGTGGACAGCCTCTGACAGGGCCTCTTCCAGGGCACAGGGGGACTGGAACCCTTGGTCAGGCTGCCCCCTGCTTGCACAGGCTGCTCACTCACAGCCCCAGGAAGGAGCGCAGCGCCAGGGAGCCTGCAGCCTGAGAAGCTGCTGCTGGGCGCTCGCTCTGGCTCCTCACCACTACGCGGTCTCTCCTGATGCCCTGGCAGAGGGTGCGCTGGGGCAGGAGGAGGCCAGCTGGGACCTGGGAGGGGAAGCAGTGCCCAGGGAACTGGTCCTGGCCCAGCCGCACACTGGACGCTGCTGCCACATCAGGTAGTCTGCTCTGTGGGCACGCACTCACGCCCGTCCAGTCCAGCCTTACGCTCCATGGCAAATACCGGTCTTCCAGGCAACCGATTCCCAGGCACCCTCGGATGTTCTTGCCTCACACAAACAGCTCTCCTTTGTCTGCACAGAAAGGAAAAGGGTGGCTTGGCTGGGCTAGGCCAGAGGCAAGTCACCAAGAAGAGGAAGGGTCATGAGAATACGCTTTCTAGAACCAGGTACAAACAGAGCCCAATGTTAAACTTCAATTTCTACCAGGCATTAATGCCTCCTTTTGAAGGGAAAGGTATACTACCCCCAAACCAAAGACATGTGCAAGCCCAGAATGACGGTGTGTCCGTCACATGGAGAAGAGTACATGCACAGAGCTGTAGGCCCAGGAGGCTCCTGGACACGGCCCACTCTGCTCGCCCCATATGCACGCCCCTCACCCACAGTCATGGCCCACTCTGCTCGTCCCTTATGCACACCCCTCACCCACAGTCACATCCGACCACACCCTGCCCTCCACACGTCCTGAAGTCTGAGCACCCTCCAGTCCTGGTCATGCCCTAATAGAGGGAGACCTCCATCCGTCATCCCTTGTCTGGGTTTCCACATCTCGGGAGCATTTGGTCAAGGGACACAGGGTGACTGGGCACCTCTTTGGGCCGGGTCGATGTCTGTGTGCTGGGAGCTGGGACACGACAGTGAGTGAACACGTACGGTTCCTGTCCTCATGGGACAAGAGCTAGTCAAACAGTTAGAAAGAAACAAACGATCAAACCAATATATACGTGTTTACAAACTGTAAAAAGTGCCACGAGGGACAAGAACGGACGAAGTGCTCTAGAGGACAGTCCAGGAGAACAAATCTAGACTGGGCTCGGGAATGCCCACCTCTGGACGGGACCCCAGACCTGGTGGGGCAGCCTCCTGCTACCCAGCCTTCAGACCCCACTTCTGTCCACATCAGCTCTGGGCACTCCTTGGCACAGAGGCCCCATTTTACCACCTCCACCTGAGAAGCAGAAGAAGTAGACAAGACATGGAGAAGCCAGGACTAAAATAATCTGGCTGATTAATAAGGAATCCTTTTGTTCCCATCCATCAGAGCCCCTCTGGTCTGACCACCACCCTGGGGACTCCACCCTCAGATTTTACGTGTTTAATAGAACAATTCAGTCTGGCCCCCAAAAGGTTAGCAGATCTCAGGGGAAACCAACCAAGTCCAACTCCCAGCTGACCACATGCAAACGCTGGGCACAGAAGGAGAGATACCCAAGCTCTGATGCTCCCTCTACTGAGGACAGTCACGGCACCTGGAGGGTGGCTGTGGGGTCTCGGGGGAAATCTAGAAGCGGATTTCATTTTGGTGTGACCCAAAACGTCCACATGGCATGACAGCAAACAGAAAACAGTGTACTCTAGTTGAATATTTTGCACATTTCATATGGATTTCCAAGGATGTGACTCTGCACAGTTTAAGCCGTAGATCATTGATACCTCCAGATTGAGTCCATAATGACTCTTAGTTTTTAAATCAAAATAGCTTTAGAAGAGTCTGGCACCCTCAAGACATTAGCATATGGAAGTGCTGACTCCGAGTGACGGTGCTGAGGGACTACCCCGGTCATCACTGCGACCGAGGGTGCTGTGCACACAGTCACCCCCCCACAGTCCACGCCACAGCCCGTGTGTGTTACAGGCCTGAGATCTGAACCTCAGACGACAACTGAAGGGCAGTCAGGACTCTGGGTCGGGGGGGCCTCTGGATAGTCCTCACAGTAGCGTAGGGCCAGAGAACACTAACGAGGATGACCCCACTCTGTCCCGGCCCAGACGCCTAAATAGAAAACAATGACTCACCAGAGATGAGTAATTGAGATTTACAAATTAACATTCTTAGGTGCAAGGAAATAGCGAATTTACGTGAGGATCCCCACAAAATGAAATTAATTTTCTTCAGTCTTACCAGTCAGGTCAACTAAAGAGCAGCAGACTGACCTGACAGTTACTGTGGTGGAACGGGAGAGGCAATCAAGGAAAGCGCACATCCGAGGGCGGGAGGCACTTGGGTGTCTGACGGCTTTGTAACTGGGCAAACCTTCAAGAACAGCTCCATTCCAGCCTTGGCTTTGATCATTCTGTCCTGGCACTTTGGAGAAATGGGGCATATTTCCCTCCACAAAACCCCAGGGTATCTGACAAATCAGCGTCCTGCCGTCCCTCATTCCTGGGTTGGGTCAGGGTTTGGGCTTGGCCAGGAGCGGGATGAGCCCCACACTTTCATTTCCCGATGGCTCTCCCGGGGATTCATCAAACCTCTGCTGGGTTCCCCAGCACCCTGACATTCTCGAGGGTCCACCTCCTACCACCGACTGGCATCCTCTTGAGAAAATTCACTTTCACATGAGCCCAACCACAAACCAAAGGAACCAAAAACAAAACTCCAGGATGAAAAAAGACACACATTATACAACTTCAAGCCAAACAACATCTGGATGAGCTGCTCACTGTAATTATCCACGCGGGGCGCCCCTCCACTGGATGGATGGACACTGAAAGCTGCCCACGGCTTAGGATGAACCCAAGAGAGTGCAGCTCGGCCCGTCACTGGGGCCACACAGGCTTCGCCACTTACTGGTAAGGGGAGCAAAGTGGCTGAGTCCACAGCAAATGCAGGAAACCTGGACTTCTGGGTTGAACTCCATCAAGCTGAAGAGAGTGGGTGGAATCATTTCCGGAAGAGCGGTTTCCACTAGGTTTGTTCCGTTGCCAAGAATTCCGTAGCCTCAGACAAAAACATGTCCTTCTACATGACAGTAAAAACAGCGGTCAGTAAGTCAAACCAAGTGCAGCTCTCCTCACCAGAAATTCAAACTGCACCGCTCGGATGCTTTCGATACACAGGGATTGTTTTCTCCTCCTTGGTTGGCAAAATCACGTTAATTACACTTGGAAAAGAATCAGTTTCTTTTCTCCTCTTTTAAATTCTTACTCTTGGCGTATGTCAAGCAAACAAACCAAGCTCAGAATACAAACTTCCCACACCTGGAGGGCAACCTGGAGGGGCCTAGTCAACAAATCACCCAGAAACCCCATGTGAACACAGGAGAGCCTCAGAAGGGCAGTTATCCCCCTACTAACAGCTCTAAGTTTCACACTGACCAGGAGAGCAAGCCAAATATAAAACAACTTCTGGCCAGATGCTGAAAACTCTCAGAAATGATGTTTTGCTTATAAAAAGTGGAATACTCATCAGTGGTGCCAGATGTTTCATCCCAGGGGCATGGACCTCAGCGTCGAAACCCTAAGGCTCTTCTCCCTCTGTCTCTGTTTCTTGGTGCAGCCTCTCTGGAGAAGGCAGGGCCAGAGTCTCTGGCCCAGGCGACAGGAGGGGAGAAAGCAGTTCCTTCTCCACTCCAGAGGTTTACTACAGAATTACTAAGCTCTGGGCTAGCTATTTGTCTACAGAGAAACCAGGGCTACTATCGTTCTGTCAGGAACGTCACCCTCACCCTCTATTAACTGAACTCACTCTAACTAGGTCTTCCCACAGCCACGTTCCCTCCCTCAGGCTGAGGTCTGTGCCTGTGAATCCAACAGACACCGACCCTTCACCATCGACCCCTCTACACCTTCCCAATGACCTGCCTGCAAGAGGCTCTCACCATTTCATACAGCACAGCCTGTGCCCCTACATGCCACATGCTTAACCGTCCCCACTCCTGAGAAGGGCAAGTATCGGGGGACATTCACCCGAGTCACAGGAAGGGTCCATACTGTTAGGAAGACAAACTTGTGAGAACTTGGAAGGATTCTGGTGAACGGAAAGAGCAGATAAGTGCCAGGTCATTCATTCACCCCACAAATATGTCCCAAACAGTAAACATAAGCTAAACATCTAACTGGTGATGGGAACATGAGGGGAAGGAAGAGACCCGGTCCCTCTCTCTGAGTTCAGTCTAGTGGAGGAGGCAGAGGTCAGCCAAAATTAACACCCAGTTAATCTGTGCTGACTGCAAGGATGGCAGGACAGGGGCCTCCGTGAGGGAACGTCAGGGAGCCTGATGTAGTTCATGGGCAGGAGCAGTCGGGAGGCTTCACTCTATCCACGTAGTCTGAGGGATGAGTAGGAGTGTGGAGGGGAGGGGAGAGCACGGTATTCCACGTAGGGGAGACAGCACCTGCACAGGGAGGGAAGGGCCATGGCCCACTGAGGGAGTTTAAACAAGGGCCGAGTGGATGAAGCCAGGGGACGAGGGGGAATATTTGCAAGACGCCAGTGGGGAGCAGGGAGGGCAGGTCATGCAGGATGCTGTAGACCACGGAAGGGTCTGGTCTTTATTCTAAGCACAATGGGGAGACGGTAAGGGTTCTAAGTAGGGAAGGGACATGATTCCTAGAGGGGAACGTGAGTGGACGTGGCAAACAGTGGAGAAGGAGCGGGGGGGGGGGGTGACGAGCAGGGGTTCACTTTTGGACCCACTGAACTCACAGTGCTTAGAGACGGCCAAGGGAAAACGTCAAGTGGCACTGAGAGATGTTCGCACCTCCGAACAGCAGGCTTGGCCTCACCAGCCAGCTGGAGAGTCCTGAGCACACAGACGGTGACTGCAACCACGGTGAGGGTGAGACCTTCTGAAGGAGAAGGCAGAGGAAAGGAGGAGAGCACAGTCCCGCCTCGGGGACCTCCGACATGGGAGGGCCTGGCCCAGGAGGAGAGCCAGGAAATGAGTCCAGAAGGAACGAGAAACGAAGAGAGCCCTCGGAGAGCCCAGTCACAGGGGCGAAAGGAAGACTGCTCTTCACCAAGATGCTCAGCACGTCACGGCCAATGTCAAACGCTGCTGAGAGATCAAGAAAGGGAAAGATTGGACAATGGTCTCCAGGTTCTTTATTATTGTTTTCAGCAACATGGAGGTCACCGTAACCCTAGCAAGAGCCACTCAGCAAACTGATCAGTGTGGAAGCTGAGTGGAACGGACAGAGGAATGAGAAGGAGACGAAGAAATGGGGACAGTAAGTCAATGCAGCTCCTGAGAACTCTCGCCTAGAAGGGGAGGCAGGAGGTGAAGCGAAGGGGTGGGACTTGGGGGAATGGGAGGATGTGGAGGGCTCCACACAGGGCCTCTTAAGATGGAAGACACCTGAGTCAGGTGTCAAGACTGATGGCGAGGGACGAGTAGAGAGGGAGAGGCTGAAGTTGTGGGGAAGAAGGCCCAGCAGATGGAGTGAGGCTTCTGAGGAACGGGGGGAGAAGGGATCCAGGGCACAGAGAGAATCATCAGCTTCAGCAGGAAGAGACACGCTTCCCCCACCACTGTAAAGGGAAGGGACCCAGGGCGGGGACAGGTAGAGGCAAGTGTGCAGGAGTCCGAGTGGGAAACTGAGGGCTTTCTCAGCTGACGGCATCTGTTTCCCCTATGAAACAGGAGGCAGGTTCTTCTGCTGAGAGTGAAAGATGGGAGGGTCAGCGGTCTGGAGGACGAAGTGTGGCCAACTTAGCTTTCCAGCAGGATTTGATCTTGGTGCCTCTGCTGAGGGATAACTTTGGAAAGACAGATTCTAAGTGCTTTGGTGAAGACCGCGGCACACCAACGGTCCCTAAGTTGACTCAAAAGGAAAAGAGGGGTTTACTGACCCAGAAAGTGTACACCTAGGTGAGCGAGGCTGGCAGAGCTGGGGCCTGGCCTCTGCTGCCTGGCTCGCAGAGAGCTTCTTTACCTAACTGTGCTCTGGCAAGGGCCACTGGAAAGAAATCACTGTTGTCACTGACAGAGGGAGGCTCAGGCCACAGTCAAGATCATGGTTGTGGCAGGCTACTTCTATAATGGCCCCTAGTGAGCCCCGTCTCCTGCTGTTCACACCCACGTGTACTCCCTTGTGTGGGGGCTGGACCTAGTGACTTGCTTCTCACAAGCAGAAGGCCAGCAAACGTGAAGGTGAGGTCACTGCCCAGATTAAATGAGAGGACACTGGCTTCTGTCTCACTGGCACTCCGTCTTACCCTCTCATTTGGTCACTCTGACGAAGCCAGCTGCCATGTTGGGAGCTGCCACATGGAGAAGCCTACATGGCAAGGAACCGAGGAAGGCTTGGCCAGCAACCATTTGCTGGACAACTACCAGCAAGGAATTGGGGCCCCTGCATCCTGCCAACAACCATCGGTGTGCTCCTGGAAGCAGAGCCTTCCCAGTGGAACCCTACGATGACTGCAGCCTTTGAGAGACTCAGAGCCAAAGACCCAGCTAAGCCCCCCCACGACGCCTCACCCACAAAATTCAAGTGGTACTTCTACCCACTGCTGCTGGCAGTATCAACTGATAAAACTTCTGGAAAGCAATTTAACAATACATACTGACAAGAATAAAAATATCCTACTCCTTTGACACTCCTGGGATTTATTCTAGAGCAATAATCCAAACGAAAGAAAAAGTCACGTATGCACACAAGATAAATGTCATAATATCTCCAACGGCCACCGCACTCCGTCTCCAAAGAAGTATGCCACCTGACAACAGGGAAATGCTCATGTAATTTTATAATAAAATGGTTAAATTAATTATTAATTATGATAAATTAAATTGATGCTATATCATACAAATATTAAAAACTGTAACTGTGAAAATATTACCACCATGGAAAAATGCTTTATGTAAGTATAAATGATAAAACAAGCATATAAAACCACACCTATGCTGTGATTACTGTATACTAATGTGCACAAATGGGGGCCGGCCCTGTGGCGGAGCGGTCAAGTGTGCACGCTCCGTTGCGGCGACCTGGGACTCCCAGGTACTGATCCCGGGCGTGCACCGATGCACCACTTGTCAAGCCATGCTGTGGCGGCATCCCATGTGGAGTAGAGGAAGATGGGCACAGATGTTATCCCAGGGGCAATCTTCGTTAGACAAAAGAGAGGGATTGGCATCGGATGGTAACTCAGGGCGAATCTTTCTCATCAAAAAAAAGGGCCGGCCCCGTGGCTTAGCCCTTAAATGTGCGCGCTCTGCTGCTGGCGGCCCGGGTTCGGATCCTGGGCACGCACCGACGCACCGTTTCTATGGCCATGCTGAAGCCGTGTCCCACATACAGCAACTAGAAGGATGTGCAGCTATGACATACAACTATCTACTGTGGCTTTGGGGGAAAAAATGTGCACATATGAACGAGGATTGGAAGAAAACAGTAGACAATGAACAAAGATGATTTCATCTGCTGGTAGGATTACTGAGGATTTCTACAAGATTTAGTCTTATATTAATGGCCCTCTCTTCAGACCAATATCAGAAACAAAAAGGTTAAATATACAAGCTTGAGAAAATGTCTCAATCATTCCTCCCTGCATTAATCACATTCTTCTCAAATCAGTGAACATCAAGCTCCTTTTAGGGGACACTTGTTTTCTCTTTGAAAGCCTCACACAGCTTCCTGTCTCTGCTGAGAGAAAGGCTCACAGCTCCTCTGCTGAGGGGTGGCTCTAATCCTCCACCCAATCCTTTATTGGTTCCTTTCCATGGGAGCTGGGGATGAAGGAACTGGGAAGGGACAAACAGAACAGTGTCCCCAGGAAGTGATAAGAGAGGTAAGAGTCAAATGAAGGCAGGTGGTTCGAACCCATGAGAGCCCCACTGCTCACAGCTCCAGACTGCACCATCCCAAGGAGGTGTAAGGTCCACTACCTGTTTGCCCAGCTGGGCCCCATCCATCAGAATAGACTTCTCCTTTATCCGTTAGGAACAGACTATGGTCCTGACCACAAGCGATCTATCAGACAAACAGAGGGAAGGTTGATGAGAAGAAATCCTTGGCAGCCCAGTGTCCTGCTCAGAGGACCCAAAGCACGGGAGCATTCCCTACTGCTCCTGAACCTGAGGGGGCCAAGTCCAGGCAGGCTGCCCCACACAACCTCCACTTCTTATTCTTTCTCACTCCACTGCAGCCTGGTTTCTGCCTGCCCCTCCACTGATGCGGCTCTTGCTAAAGGAAAGGGCCAGATGTCCTAAGGAGAAGACCCAAGAGCTCCTCCATCCCAGTCCATCCCTGAAGAACCACTCCCTTCTCCACAAGCCTTTCTCTTCCCCATCTCTCTCTTCTGCCTCTCCCATAGCTTCCAGTCTTGCTCCCTAGCTCAGCCTTACTCCTTACCCTTCAGTGTTGGAATCCTTCTCCAAGGTCTGTCTTCTGCCCTCTTCTCTCCTCCTCTTCACACTCCCCTGGGAGGCTGCATCCGTTTCCAAGGCTTTCTCTGTCACCTGTACACTGCTATCTCCATTCCCAACAACTTTACTGAGTTCCAGACCTGCTTTTCTAACTGCCTAATGAAAAGCACCGTTTACTAAATGCTTATTATGCCAGGCACTGTGCTAAGTCAATAACCAAGAACACCTACGAAGAAACTGAATCTCAGAGAAGGTTGGTAACTTGCCCAAAGTCATCCAGTTAATATGTGGGGAAGCAGGGACTTGAATTCGCATCCATGGGACTTTCAAGTCTGTGCAAGACGCACTATACTCTACTGCATACTAAAAACAATTTCACTCTCTACCTCCTCCTTGCTTCTGTCTCCCACTCAACACGAGCCTCCTCCTCTAGGACTCCCCCATCCGGGTTGAGAACATCAGCAGCCACTCATTTGCCAGTGGAGTCAGGCTCCATTCCCTCTAGCTCACTCCCTGGACCTCTTATCAAGCCCCAAATCTGGTCAATCCTCCTTACATGTCTCTCCACATGTCCCTTCTCCCCACGCCTTCCCAAGTGGCCTTCATCACCTCCTCCCCCAACCCTAGAAAACCCTGCATCGCTCACTCTCCACCTGTCTTCCAGCCTATGCCACAGCACTCCCCTGTAAGCATACCAAACTCCAGCCACCCCACATGCTCTCAGCAGTTAAAGGCTCCACCTGCCACCTCCCCTCTGCCATGAAACCTTTCCCACCACCCATTCCTGGTCTATCTGGTAAATTCCTCTGTCACCTCCTCCACGATGCCTTCTGTGCCTTCCATTCCATCCCCGGAAGACTTAATGACTCCCCTTTGCTACTCTTATAGCACTTTCGGTATGCATTCATTTATGTATTTAAGTATTGATTATAGATATCTACCATGTGCCAGGAACTGCCCCAAACATGGGAATAAATGGTGAACAAGATAAAGCCAGCCTGAAACACACACAGAGCCTGGGCACACTCAGGTACAGCTAGTTTTTTCAACTTGTCTCTCCCACTAGAGTGTTTTCCCCCCAAACCTTATTCAACTTGGTACCCCATGTTCCAGTACTGAACATCCTGGCCTACAGTAGCCAGGCGACCATTTGTATAAAATAATTTATTAATTCAGAAAATCCGCCTAAAAATTTCCCATCACCCCCCCCTAGTTTCCCCCTTTCAAAAGTGCCCTAAGGGGCAGAATGAGTAGCTCTCAGCCCACGCCTCTTACCTGGACCACCTGTCCATCGAAGGCCTGCGTTCTATGGACTTTGTGACTTCTGCTAATGGCTGAGGGCAATCTGGGGAGAAGCAAGACATATGGTCACGGTAAGCATTGTGGGGTTCTGGCCTCTCCTCTGTCATTCCTCACTGGCGGCCCCATACACACACATAGTAACTGTTAGGGAAACTCTCTAGGTCAAAAAGAAGGCAGAGTTAGACACAGGTGCAAAGGTAAAATAATACAAACTAAATCGCTTGGTGATTTTAATATGCTGCCAGAGCTGAGACTGGTGTTTAAACCCACCAGCATAACGCGAGGAACTAGAGGGAAATTTTTTTAAAGACCAACAGAAATAGAACTGAAACAGAGGAATTTTTGAAGTTAATCAATTTGGCTAAAAATAAAGAAGGAATCCAAAGAAGGTCTAGCCATCCCAATCAATGCTCATGCACCTGCCCTCCCACCAGGCTGATGCACGGAGCTCCCCCTGAGATGGAACAACACTCTCCACAGCTCTCCGTGGAGCGCTCACTGCTCCTCTCAGGCCTGAGGAACCTTGCTTGGTACTGCTCTGTGACTCTATCACACAGTAATCACTCCAGAGATGTTTAATGCTCAACACAACTTGGGGAGGGGTAGTCCTTGTGGGAACTCACCTGTAAGGTTCATTTTCCACCACCTTCCTTCCACATTGTCCGTAATAGCTGTTTGCCAGGCTGAAGAATAAAGAATACCACCACCAATGAAATCAGTTCTACAGGTGTGTGGAACCCAAGAATGTCAGGACTGGAAGGGGGTCTGGAAAGTGGTCCTAGTCCAACTGCTCACCCAACTGCCACTGGGTTTCCTTCTCCAATATTCCCAGCCAGTGCAGGCACACCTCCAGGCATGCTGGGGTCCAGACATGCTGCAACAGGCTGGGCCACCTGTACTTTCCCTCTGCTTCTCCTCTGGGCCCTCGTTCTGCCTCTCAGGAATTCCATGAGAGGCGAGCACCTCCTGTGAAAGGACTCAGCACCCCCTTGTCTTGACATGAGTACAGCCATGTTTGGCCACTCCATTGACCTACAGCCACCAGCACAAAAAGAAATATAAAAGCTGCTTTATGAGTGGTGGGAACTGGCCCTTCTCCCATGAACATAGTTGCAATGTGTAAAAATTTCAAGGCCCTCGGGCGCCACAGCCTGGGCCTGACTGACCATCTGTGCTGGGCTGGGACGATAACCACAAACCAACGCACGTACACAACTACTGGGCTGCGACAACAGCCAGGGTGCTCAGTGCATGTACGCCACTGATAACCTTTTGTGCATGGAAACACTGAATGCTTGCTCTGTAAACTCTGTAACTGCTTATATAAACTGCTGGAAAGCGAGGCCTGGTGAGAGTTCCACTTGTGGAAGGGACGCCTTGCCCAGGACGTGTGATTCCCACACACCCATGTCGATTGACAGGACTCTCTCGGTACTGGGGCGTGGATGTTGTGAGTAATGGATTTATTGTGAAGTAATTGATCTGATGTGTTCTCTTTTCGGTCAACCTGGTGTTTCTCTTTCCGGTTGCCTTGTGTCATTTCCCTTCAGTCGATCTGGTCGAGCCAATGTTTTTCCATTTCTGATCGAGCCAATGTTTTTCCCTCTTATTATATGACCTATTCGAATCTGCCGCTATCTCAGCTGATCAGGGGTTTCCCATTCTGATGGAGCTGGTGTTTTTCCCTCTTATTATTTGACCTATTCTGATCTGTTGGAGGACTACCGCCTTTACTATCCTCTGTATAATAAGATATACCTTCAGTCCATTTGTTTGGAGTGGAGTTTCTTTTACGTCTCCAATCGAATCCCCCGAACCGCTCATAACACCCCATTCCTTGCACCTGTCACCAGGTTGCCCTCAAGGCCAAGTCCCCTCTGGAAAGAGTTCCTAAACACCACCTTCGGCTTTTCCTACAAAGAACCCTAGCCAGAAAATGAAATGTGATGAATTTCATCAAGTTGGCCTTCCCTGGAATAACCACTTTTTTGGAGACGGTCGGGGTTACCCAGGAGCCTGGACTCTGAAAGCCCCGCGTCTTGGAGGAAGTGTTAGCAAACAGGCTTCTCTCAGTACAAGGGAAAAGCCGTTTACACACGTAGCCCAGCTCAGTGACTTCACAACAAAGGCAGGCGTTGATGAGGCTGCCTGGTGTGCACTGTCATGTTTACATATACCTCAGATTTCCCAAGAACCACAGAGAGCAGAGAACAGAAAAGAGTCAGCCAAGTCTGCCCAACATAGTCTCTTGAGCCATGCTCCTGATTTGCTCGGGAAATTCCAACAGCCTCACAATCAGATGTGGGTCAATCAAATGGGCCACTTCAGGCCCTATGGCAAGAAAGTGGTCCCCCCACCATCCATCAATCTTGAACAGGTCAATTCACGTCCTTCACCGTCTTGTCAGGACGACAGTGGGTGCTGCCAAAGGAGACCTGTAGCACCTGTGTCTCCTGAGGTCTGTCCAGAGGCAGTGGGACAGGTGAGAGCTCCAAAACACACGCGTCTCCCCTCGCTGAAACAAACACAACCAGGGCGAGTGCACTGACGCAGAGTCAGAGCACTTCTAACATGAGAGATGACACTGCCCCACCCCTACATTGTTACACAGTGAGATCGGAATGACTTACTCAAGCCACATAAGTTAGTGGCACAGCAAGGACCAGAACCCTGGCCCCCAAGTCCAACCCACTGCACCACACTGCCTCCATGACACATGGGGTTACTGAAAAGCATCCTTAGTCTTATTAAAGAAAGCTCTTCACATGTCATTTCACACCATTTGAATTTTTCAGGAAAGTAAAAGCAATAGCCACTTTCTGCAATAGCCACTAGGATTTCTCAGTATGGTGAAAAACAGCACATGTTATATGACACCACTTCTAATAAAGGAAGCAAAAAGAATACATTTGTAGATGCATTTGCTCGCACATGCATTACATCTCTCCAGAAGGATAAACAGGAAACTGTTAACACAGGTTGTCGACAGGGAGAAAAATCATGATCCTGGGAGGACAGAGGTGGAAAGCAGACTCTTCATCATATGTTCTATGGCGCCATTACGATTCTAAATTATGCAAATATGTTACCTATTCAAAATAGAAAATTTTAATTTTTAAATAAGCATGTAAGATGAAATGTTGTCTAGAAGTCACTCTAAAGAAGAAACTTGGGGCCGGCCAGGTGGCGCAAGCGGTTAAGTGTGCGCGCTGTGCTTCGGCGGCCCGGGATTCGCTGGCTTGGATCCTGGGCGTGCGCCGACGCCCCACTTGTCACGCCATGCTGTGGTGGCGTCCCATATAAAGTAAAGGAAGATGGGCACAGATGTTAGCTCAGGGCCGATCTTTCTCGGCAAAAAGGAGGAGGATCGGCATCGGATGTTAGCTCAGGGCTGATCTTCCTCACAAAAAATAAATAATAAAAAATAAAGGAATTAAAGCAGAAACTTATTCTTCTTTATAATCCTACTGGAGAGGCCAGATTGGTCTATGTATGGAATTCCTCTGACAGGTTTTAAACAATGAACTTTTGACTATTTACAGTGGAGTCTGGAGTTGAGGAGAAGATCTGCAAACGCACTGGTTCTCAACATACTCCTCACTAATGACCCCCTATCTTCTCCTATAATCCTCATCTTTAAAAACATCTCATCCACCAAATAAATGGCATTATGAATGTTATAATAATATACTTGCCCATCCATATTCATCAGTGACTGATATAATTTGCAGACAGAGCTTTTGATCTGCATGAAATAACTGGTTTATCACAATGAGATGATGTGATTCTAGGCAAAATCAAAGAAAATGGACAATGTTGTTAGCTCATATTAGTAGCTGAAAATATGAAGTACTTTAAAATACTGACAAGTGATTCACATCCCCCATTACTATCTGCATGGACCCCTAAGGGCCTGGGAAAAGTTAATATATAACATTGAAAGGGAAACTGGCTCTAGGTCCAACTACCTATTGACAGGAAATACAGAGGACAGAGGATCATGTCAACCAGCACCACAGGGATGCATTCAACAAACTGAAGACTGGAAAATTCTATAGAATAAACAATGAGATTTCTTCGTTAAATGCATTTCAAGGATAAAAGATTCAAACAGACTTAAAAGACTATAAAAGTCTTCTCAACCACTTGCAATGTCTAGACCTTATCCAGCTTTTGATTCAAATAAATTTTTAAAAATAAAATAAAAATCTATTGACACTTATAAGACAACTGTCAGTTTGAACACTGACAAACTATTTGATATTAAGGGATTACATTGTTAATTATTTTTAGGTGTGATGCTATACTTACCACTCTTTTCAGTCCTTATGTTTTTAGATATGTACTGAAATATTTATGAATGAAATCAATTTTCTTATGATTTGCTCTAAATTTGCTGAGGGAGAACATGGGGGAAATGTGTAAAACAAGATCGTCATGAGCTGATGATGGTGGAAGCTGGTGATGGCCCATGCGGTGCATTATCTTATTCCATCCACTTTTGCATATGTCTACAATCATTCTTAACAAAAGGTAAAAAGAAATGTCATTTGGCATCGTACAGCCAATAAAGACTTCAATACTAAGGGTAAAAGGATTCTGATATGAAATTCAGTGAAAAAAGGCAGAAAACAAAATATACACTGTGATCAAAATTCTATAAACAGACATTTGCATACAAATGAGGGAAGAGGGAAAAAAATGAAAAGAAAGATTTGTCCAGTATGTATTTCTGGGTAATTCCCCTTTATTTTAAAAAATGTTTCATATTGTCCTCATCATATTGATTGACTCGTGTCTACTTTTGCAAATATCATAAATCATTTCTAACATTTTATAATCCAATTTCAAATATCTGGAATAAAGCCTCCATCTTAAGGCTTTCATTGAATTTTTTGCCCAGACCACATTCTAGGCACTGTAGAGTGTCTCAGGATATCTCAAGCTAGGAAACAAAGGTCATCACTCTGGGGCCAAAAAATAACATCCCTACTTATCAGCAAAGGACCTTTACCAAACAGGCTGAAAATAATCTAGTCCAGATAGTTCCAAACAATGTGCCTTTCAAGACTCCATCTATGTTGTTGTTACGGTTTGCTTTATGTCATCAGATTCTTGAAAATCAGAGGGAGCTTCCTCAGCAAATCACAGCAGAAAAAGCCAAGGCGAGAGCCTCAATTTTCTCTTTTCGGCTCCTGTGAAATCCAAACTGAGAATCTCTGTTGAGTTCCATCTACCAAACTTTCGTCCCATCCTTAGCTTTAGAGGACAGCAGTGTGAATCCATGGCCACAGGCGGCAGGTGAAATCTGAAAAAAAGTTCCCATAAAGCATTCACTGATCTGGGACGTCCAGTTTTTCCAGCAATAAATGGCAGCTTGTTTACCCATTCCAAGAACACACACTATTAACACAGCAACCAACACTTATGGAATGTTTGCTACATGCTAAGTGCTTGAGATGCACTATCTCATTTCATCTTCACACTCACCCAAGGATCTAGTTATCAGATCCTCCCCATTCACCAAGACACAGTCTCGCAAAGCACTAAAGTTGAACATTACCTTAGTTTGAATCTTGGCAACACCAGAGGGTCTACAGCTGGTAGACCCTGACCAGTTGTGTGATCTGAAACAGACTGCTTGACCTCTCTGTGTCTGTTTCCCTCTATGTGAACTGGAGTTGAGAACAATATCTCTCTTATTGGGTTGTTGTCAGGACTAAATGAGTTAATAGAGCTAAAGCCCCTACAGTGAATAGTACTTGACTTAATGTGTAAGAGCGACGGCACGTACTCACTATCATTACTGGTGGTAGTAAGAGGAGTAGTCGATAGAGGAGAAAATCGAGGCTCCTAGAGATTAAGTAACTTGTCTAATACAGTCACGCGGCTAAGATGTGGAGGCTGTCTGATTCCAGAATGCACCCTCTTGACCCTGATACTGCACTGTGACATTCTCAAAGCCCTGCCATGAAGAAGCATTCATACCACAGCCACAGCGAAAGTGACACATTCACAGCCCAGTGACTCTGTTGGGTGTTTCACCCAAACGCGATGTGATGTTATCAATCCTCACTTTCACTGGCCACATGAGGAAACGGAGGATTTGGTAGGGCTGAAGCCAAGGGCAGCCTGGCTTTAGAATCGGCTCCTTTCCCATAAAACCCAGAGTGAGCACCTTCCCGGGTGGCCTGGGATAGTCCTAGCTTACACCTGATGTCCCAACGTTCACTCTCGAACAAACTGGACAACAAATTCTACAGTGACCCAAATGACGCCCCACTGTCCCTTGGCTGTTTACAGTTTATCACAGGCCTCTGTAGTCAATCTCAGAGACTATATATAAACCTAATCCTTAGGAAAAGCCAGCTGACCAATAACGAGCAAATGTGAAGAATTTTCTTGGCGGGGGTGCCGGCCATGTGGACTAGTTCCCAGTGAGTGAGTTCGGCGCGCTCTGCTAGGGTGGCCTGGGTTTGGTTCCAGGATGCAAACCTACACCACTTTTGGTGGCCAGGCAGGGGCTGCGACCCACATACAAAATAGAGGATGACTGGCACATGTGTTAGCTCAGGGTGACTCTTCCTCAGCAAAAGAAAGATTTTCTTTTTACTTGCAGCATGGCCTGAGGAAAGCTAGCTAAATATTTCCTTTAAATTTGACGTGTTGGTGACTTGTTTAATCAAGTCATCCCAAAGTGACATATCCCTCCTTTTTCCCTGTGATATTTTCTCTCCTCACATTCACAGGGAACATATACACATGCACCCCTGTGTGAGTCAAAAAGCTCAGTTCCCTGGCCTTTGGGAATGGCTTGGGTCCACAGAAACGACCCACTGGGGAGGCAGGAGCCAGCCCCCGACCACACGGCAGGAAACATAGAAAAGAAGCGAGTCCACAGAGGATGCCCAGCACCCTATGCTTTCTCTCATTGCTTGTGGTAGCTGTTGATTCAACACTCAACAAATACTTGGTGAGCACCTACTGTGTTATTAAATCTGCTAGTATGGGAAAAGGCTTCGAACAACACCTGACACAGAGTCAGCATTCGGTAATGTGTGTTATAATAATGTGCCAGCAGAGCACTTCCAACTATGGTGGAGTGAAGAAGTTAGTGAAGCTCTCACCAAAAAAGAACTGCAAAACTGGACAAAATTATTTAAAAAACACCACTTCACGGCCTGGGAAATCAATAAAACACAAAGAAACTGAGGAATTATTCACAGAAGACTGTGAGAACTACAGGTAAGAACAGCTGGAGACTTCAGACTTCCTGTCTTGTGTTGTTCCTTCTGCCCCAGCTCAGTTAGCACAGAAGTTTGAACAGGACAGGGCTGGCCATGAAAACCTTCAGCTTTGTTGCCAGAATGCACAGACCTTCATTGGATGCTGAAACTGGAGGGTGCAAACTCATGCCCATCAGCAAACTAGTAGGAAACAAACAAGTAAAATGCACAACTCGACGAGCCTGATTGCAATGGTGATTGGGGCAAGAGGAGAGGCAGACCAGCCAGAAATTTCATGGGAAAATGCTAGAAAAGAGAGAGCGACAGAAGCCTCTGCCCACATCCACGGCTTTCTGAGAAACTGCACGAATGGACAGATGAGACCTGAGCACCGGTGGAAAGTAAAGATGAGGAGACTGGAGAACAGGCTGAACTTTGATGTGGTTCCAACCTACAGACAATCAAAGGTAGAGAGTAGAAACCTTAGAAGCTCAAGTTGTTTGAGCACAACCTCTGCCCAAATCATTGGCTGACCACAAAGGGATGCAGACTGGGGGCAACCCTCAGGAAGTCAGGCTAAAAAAATAAGAGGAACCGAGCAAAGACATCAGTGGCCACGCACAGCCCAGGAGGCTGAGGCTATAGATCAAGTCCATAAAAATTAAAAAACAAAACAAAAGAAAAAATCCTCAGCATGAAAAATATCAGAATCCAAAATTGTTATAATATATCATGAAAAACTCCAGTTTTTAACAAAAAAAAAAGTACAAGAATTAAGAAAGAGTGACATATACCAGGGGGAAAAAAGCAGCCAACAGAAACTGACACGCAGTTGACCCAGATGTTAGATTTATCAAAGATATCAATGAACTGTTTTTCAAAGACTATTTTAAGACCATGTTAAAAAACCATATGAATACATGATGACAATGACTTGACAAATACGGACGCTGAATACAGAAAAACAAACACAAAAATCCTAAATAGAAATTTTAAAGTTGTAAAGCAAAATAACAAAATAAAGAATTCACTATATAGGCTCAACAGCAGATTTGAGATGGCAGAAGAATCAGTGAACTTGAAGAAATAGCAATAGAAAGTATTCATTCTGAAAAATAGAGAAAAAAAAGACTGAAAAAGAAAACGAATGGTGCTGCAGAGACCTGTGGCACAACATCAATTGTATTAACAGTCAGGAAATGGGAGTCTCAGAAGGGCAAGAGAGAAAGAAAGTAGAACAAAACACTTATAGAAAGAATGGCAGAAAACCCACCAAATTTTATGAAAAAACATAAATCTAAGATCAAAGATGCTCAACAAAACACAGTTAACCTGTTAAAAAACAAACTCTGGAAAGCACCCAAAGAAAATGGACTCATCAGGTACAAGGCAACAACAATCAGATTCACGGCTCACTTCTCATCAGAAACTACGGAGACCAGAAACGAATAGAATGACATATTCAAAGTCTGAAAGACAAAAACTGTCAACCAAGCATTAATTCTATATCCAGCAAAATTACACTTTAAAAAAAATTGAAGCTGGAATAAAGACATGACCAAACAAAGACTGACAGAATTCACTGAGAGCAGACGCGTCTGAACAAGAACTAAAGAAGTCCTTCAGGCTGACAGGAAATGACAGCAGATGGTCAGTAACAATCACAAGAAGAAATGAAGAACATCAGTCAAAGTAATTATAAAGGTAAATATAAAACACTGCACAAATATATTTTGTCTATCTTCATCACTTAAGAGATTTAAAGGACAATCGCACAAAATCATAATTATAAATTGCTTTGCTGGGCTTCAAATGTAGAAAGATGTGGTATAGATCACAACAACCACACAAACGAGAGAGGAGGAAATGGAGCAATGTTGAAACAAAGTTAGTTTCCTCAGGATTAGGTCACTATTAACCTGAAGTAGATTGTGATAAATTAGGACACATATTTTAATCCCAAGAGCAACTACTAAAAAAACAAACAAAATATAGTAAAACACCAAACAAAGGAATTTAAAAAGTCCGCTAGAAAAATAACTATTAACCACAAAAGAGGGCCTCAAAGGAAGAGCAGAGAGAAAAAAATGACATAAAGAAACAGAGCAAAATGGCAGATGTGATCCGACCACATCCGTAACTACATTCAAAGGACAGGGATTGAGCAATGTCGGTGAAAATAGTGGAGCAACAAAAACACTGGGAAACTGTCAGAATCCACTTTTCAAAACTCTGACAAAGAACCAAAGACTTCAAGCAATCTGGGGGATGTTTACTCCAGGAAAGCAGCTGACTCTCAGTCAGAACAGCAAGCTTGGTCGCATTTTAATCTGACCTATTCCCATCCACCTCTCCTCAGCTCTGCAGGAGCCCTCAACACAAACAGCTCACAATTTCAGTGGAAATCAGCAATCTGGCAGCCATGGGGGGAGGCAGAAAAGGATTGGAACAACTGCAAAGCCCCACTCCCAGAGAACTCGCGTTTCATCTGTCTGGTAGTGCCCTGCAAGACCCCATTAACAAGGCTCTATTTTTCTGACCTGATGCAGATATCACCCAAAACAAACAGCCTTTCCTCCTGGAGTGTCTGTTGAAAACAATGAGAGGCTAATAACGAACATTAAAGCTGCCTGGGTGGTGCATAATAGTAGGAGCAAACAATATAGATTAACCCAGAAACTATCAACCAACTTGACCTGACATCTCTAGAACACTGCACCCAAACAACAGCAGAATACACATCCTTTTAGAACACACAGGGAACATTCTCCAGGATAGACCATATTCTAGGCGAAAAAAGAAAGTCTCAATACATTTAAAAGGACTGAAATTAAAGTATGTTCTCTAACCACAACAGAATGAAATTGGAAATCCACAAATAAAGAAATTAGGAAAACCATCAATATTTGGAAAGTAAACACTTCTAAATGACTCCAGGGTCAAAGAAGAAATTCCAAAGAAAACTGAAAACTACTTGAAGGTAAATGAAGACAGAAGAAATACAACATATCCGAATTTATGGGCTGTAGCTAAATAGTGCCTAGAGACAAAATTATAATTTTAGCTTTAAACTTTAGTTTAAAGCTTGTAATGTAGCTTTCAATACCTACATGACAAAAGAAAAAAGACCTCGACAATAGCCAAACCTTCCACCTTAAGAAACTAGAAAGAGCAAACTAAACCGAAAGCAAGCAAAGAAGGGAAATACTAAAAATACAACTAGAAATCAATCAAACAGAAAACAGAAAATCAATAGTGAAAATCAATTCAACAAAAATTTGGCTCTCTCGAAACATTAATAAAGTTGACAATTCTTTAGCTAGACTGACAAAGGACAAAAGAGAAAATACAAATTACCAAAATCGGGAACTAAAGAAAGAAGATTACTACCAACGTACAGAACTGTGGGAGATCAGAAGTGAATACTAGAAACAACTTTATGCCAACAAATTAGATAACTAACAAGAAAAAACACATTCCTAGGAAGACACAAATTACCCAAGCTGACTCAAGAAGAAATCGAAAATTTTAATGTGCCTATAACAAGCTTAAAAAAATTAAATTAGTAATAAAACAAGCTCTTCTTACCAAGGAAAGTCCAGACCCAGATAACTTACTTCACTGGTAAATTAACCCAACATTTACCTAAGGAATAACACCAATTCTTCACAAACTTTTCCAGAAACTCATTCTATGAGGCCAGGAATATCCTGATACCAAAACCAGTCAAAGACATCACAAGAAAAAAATCCTCAATAAGATGTTAGCATAACCAACCCAGTGGAAAAAGGATTATTGTCCAAGAACAAGAGGAATTTCTCCCAGGAATGCAAGCTGGTTTAACATCCAACAATCAACTAACGTAATATATCCTACTCACAGAATAAAGGACAAACATCACATGATCACCTCAACAGATATACAAAAAGCATTTGACAGAATCTAGTCCCTATTCAGGATTTTAAAAAAGAAAAGAAACTCCGCATAAGGTAGGACAAGAAGGGAACTTCCTCAACTTGAGGAAAGACATCTGTGAAAACCTTACAGCTCGCATCACCCGCAATGGTCAAAGACTGAATGCTGTCTCCCTAAGATCAGGAACAGAACACGGACAACACTTCAATTCAACACTGTACTGAAGGCTCTACCCAGTGCAATTAGGCAAGAGAAAGAAACAAAGCCATGCAAATTGGAAATGAAGACGTGAAACTGTCTTGATTCACAGACAACCAGACAACACCATCCTGTATGTAGAAAATCCTAAGGAATACACAACAACATATAAAACTAATATACAAGTTCAGCAAAGTCAAAAGATAGAAGGTCAATGTACAAAAACCAAAGGTATTTCTATATACTAGCAAGGAAAGCTCCAAGAATTAAGTTGAGAATACAATTCTATTCAAAATACCATCAAAAAGGATAAAATGCTTAGGAATAACTGTAACAAAAGAAATGCAAGAGTTGTATACTGAAAACTACAAAACATACTTGAGAGAAATTAAAGACCTACTTAAATGAGAGATTCTACGTTCATGGATTGGAAGACAAAAGAATGTTAGAGGGCATTTGTGCCCAAATCAATCTACAAATTCAACATAATCCCTACCAAAATCCCAGCAAGTACTTCTGCAAAAACTGACAAGCTAATCCTAACATTTATGTGGAAAATCAAAAGACTCAGAATAGACAAAACAATTTTTAAAAACAAGAACAAGCTGGAGGACTTACATTTCCCAATTTCAAAATTTATTATAAAGCTACAGTAATCAAAAGAGCATAATTTTAGCATACGGTTAGACATATAGATCAACGGAACAGAACTGACAGTTCAGAAATAAACCCTGACTGTTTACAGGCAACTGACTTGGACAAAGGTGCCAAACAATTCAATAAGGAAAGGATAGTCTTTCAACTAATGATCCTAGGACAATGGGATATCCACATGGAAAAAGGCCCCTACCCCACACCATACACAAATACCAGGTCAAATGGCTGGCTCATAGACCTAAACAGAAGAACTAAAACTATGACGCTCCTACAAGAAAATATAGGAAAACTATCTTTGTGATCTTGGGTTAGGCAAAGACTTCTTACACATACCAAAAACACAATCCACAGCAGAAAAACTGATCAACTGAATTTCATTAAAATTTAAATATTTGTCTCTTCAAAGGACACTTAAGAAAATCAAAAGAAAAGCCGTGGGCTGGCAGAAAATATCCGCACATATCATGTATATGATAAAGGACCTCTATCCAGCACACATAAATAACTCTTACAACTCAATATTAAGGAAAAAACAACGCAACTTGTCATTCCTCTGGAGCTTCAATGCCCCGTTTCTCTTGATCTCCCCTTTTCAGTTCAAGATCACTTGTTACCCTTGACAGACAAGTCAGAAGCCACACTGGTCCAATCTGCTGCTTTTTCATCCCGCATCGAGATTCCCACAAGCATCCCCAACAAGAACCTATCCCAAGCACCTCGTTTTGCTCTTCTGACTGTTGGCTCCAAGAGAAGCTGCCGCAGGTCGCCCTCTGCTGCCATCTTTTCAAACCTGAGTCAAGGCAGACGCCTCCTGTGCAAACACCCTAGTGTGTGCGGACCTCCGCTCCTCCTCGCTCATCCCTGTACCTGCTCCAGTTAACGCTTCCTTTCCCTCTGGCCCACCGACTCCAGCCGGCCCGCAAGGTCCCAGAGCTTTTGCAGCCGTCTGTCCTAACATCAGAACTTCCGGGGCCAACCGCCCGAGTGCTGATCCCACTGTACCTCCCCCTACCAGCTGTGGGGTCTGGGGCCTGTCCTTTGACCTGTCTGAGCCTCCCTCTGCTCCCTGATATGTGGGGACAACCCCGACCCGCCGGGGAGGTGTGGCTCCCACGGGCCGCCACAACCCCGCCGTTTCCGCGCCTCCATCAAGGCAGGCAGCGCCCCTGTCGCCTCCCCCTCCTGTGCCTGTGGCCGCTCGAGGGGTGCCCTCCCGGAGTCTCACCCTCCAGCGTGGCAGCTTCTCAAGAGGCCGAGGGCACGGGGAGGAGCAGCGGCGGCAGTGGCCGGAACGCGCCGAGGGAGGGGCCGCCCGCTCCTTCCGCTCCAGCTCCAGGAGGGATGGCAGCGGCTCGACCCGGCGGCGCGGACGCGAGCTGGCGCGGGGCTCCGCCCGGAGCTGGGCAGCACGAAGGGGGGGCGCCCTGCGCCCCGAAAAGCTGCAGCCCCCCACGAGGATGCGGTCGGCGCCGGCCGCGCGCTCGCCAACCTACAGGCCCACAGGCGCGCCCCCGGCCTCCGCCGCCTCCTGCCGACTCGGTGAGCACACGGCCGCCGTTCAGAGCCCTCGCCCCGCCCCCGGGGCAGCCCAGCCGGCGCCCCAGCCGGGCCCTCGCCGCCGGCGCCATCGCCGCTTCACCCCTCCAGGCCACCCAGCGAGGCCAATTTGTGTGACCCTTGACCCCACACCCTGGCGAATGCGCCCGCCTCCAGGTTTCTTATTGGCTGAAGGCAGAGGTGCTGAGGGACCCCAGTGGCGCATCCAGGGGGGCTGGGCTGGGCGGAGCCGGGGACCTGCGATCCTCAGGGTGGTGGATGGGGCCCAGGTCCTGGCCCTGCCACCTGGTGCGCGACCTTCCTCTGAGCTCCAGCTCCGCCTGAGCGCCGTCCCCTTCCCGCGGAGCACACGTTTCCCGAGCATCTGCCCGGCTCCTCAGGGCGCAGGGCGCTTTCCTGTCGCCAGGTCCTTTGCTTCTTGGCATCAGCCTGGGAAACGCTGGAGGGGTGGCGCCCTCCGCGCATCTCCAGGTAAGTCCTTCCCCTGCCCTGTGTAGTCCCTTTGCCACTGTCCGTTGTCATCTCTTCCCTGGCCTTGTCGTGGGCGTTCCCCACCCTCATCAGCTACTAGGCAACTCAGTCCCTGCTCCAGCCACAGTGAGCTAGAGGGTAGCTCTTCCTATTGGCATTCGCTGCCAAAACCCCTGCAGGCATTCCCCACTGTCTTCCACAGTGCATCCTCCTCCCCGGCTCACCTCACTCCTCAGCGCTTCATCCACTTGAGCAGAGGGCTCCACTTGTGCCTTCTGATCCCACCGCTGTTTCAGGCCTCCCTACTTTGCACGCACTGCCTCCAATGCCCTTCAGATGTCTGGCAAACTCCTAGTCATCTTCTAAGATCCAGCTCAAGCACCTCCTTTGAACTTCTGTGAAAGCAAGTACTTCAGTTCCTTCAGGTTGTCCTCACCAATGTTGTCCTCCTACAGGTTGGGAGGCGGCCAGGAACAAGGGGTGTCCTCCTGAATGAATGACCAGGAGTCTGGGGCCCTTGTTTCTAGTCCTGCTTCGGCTACTGACTAGTTGTCTCCCTTTTCTGGATCTCCTGTCTGAAATGAGGGGACGGGTTAAAACAAAAGTCAATACATGAAATGATATTTTTAAAATGAATGAGGTGTTTTGACTTTATGGCTTGTAGGATGTCTTGCAGCCGGTTATGATCCCTGGTGGGCATGCCCAAATACTAGCCCCAAATGCTGAGGGCCAACGCCCTCTGTCTTCCCTCCCTTGCTTCCTTCTCTCTCTTTCTCTTGATATTGCTTGATCCCTAGAAGTAATCCAGTTTTAATCTACTCCCAACACCAGTTCAGATTACCTTGTTGTCCTGGAATGTGCCTTGTATCCAGTCTGAAATGTGTTTTTACTGTTTCCTGGTGAAATGTGGTGGATGTTTTACTGTTCTGTGGGGCTGTTTTGCAGAGAGTGATCAGGGAAAACTGACTGATAAGATATGGTATCCAGGAGACTGCTCCTCGAAGGCCTCCACCTGCAGCAAACGTAATTAACCAAAGCTATGAAGTCAGTAGTCTGCTGGGCTATGAGATCTATCCTCTGTTTGCACTGAGGTCGTGCTTCCCTTGGACTGCTCTGAATCAGTGAGTGAGGCAGGGATAGACACTCAGGCAGACCTGTTCCTGGGAGGCATGGACTCCTCTGCTGATCTGCTTGTGCTCAAGGACTCCCCAGTGGCATTCCTAAGCCTTCCTTAGACTATACAGCAGTGTAGGACACTTGGACCCATCCGTCCCTCTATCTCCCCCTCATTTAGAGTCAGACTTGCATCATGGCCTGATGGCTCTCCCACTTTGCCAGGCTCCCCCACCCCATTTTCTGTTACAGAAGCATTTCCCCTCATAAAATCCTTGCCCGTTTAATCCTGTCTTGGTGTCCACCTCTCAGAGGACATTTGAGCCAAGCCATGATAAATGAAGAGTGAGCCATTTACACATCCTGGGTAGAGGTTCTAGGCAGAGGCTACCTCAAGTACAGAGGCCCAGAGGTGAGAGACTTCTTGGGGGTGTGTGCCGCAAACCAGCCCAAATAACACCAGATACACCAAAATAGTCCTGCCCAACTTTAGGTTGCTTTTGGTAGAGAGGAGAGCCAGCAAAACTTTGCCTTGGTAATGGTTAGCTAAGGCCCACAACCTCATTACCAGGTTATAATGCAAGCGAGTCTCACGTGAAATGTTGTCACACAAGCAGACATTTACTTAAAAATATTCCTTAGGAATCAGGGAATGAAAGAACTCGTAAATCCTATTCTGTAAGCTCAGCAAAGTCTCAGCTCTCTGTCCTTTTAGATGAACCTACCAGCCACATGCTTGCAAGATTTTCTTTAGGCAAATAGCACATTCCAGAAACAGAATTTTTGTTTCCTTTTTCACAGCAGTTGGCATTAGGCTGGATAGAGCTGCTTGGAGATCAAACCTCAGGCAGACCTGTTCCTGTGAGGCATGGACCTGGTTCTGCAACCTCCTCTTTTCACTCAAAACTACATTGGAGATATTTTTGTAACAATTTGCTTGGACCTATGCCATTCTTTTTCACTGTTACATGTTGGTATGAGTAAACGACATCTCCTTTGACTGTTCTTCTTTTGGTGCACATTTGGGTTGTTTCCAGTTTTTGCTATTACAGTATTAAAACTCTTGTTTTAATTCTCACGTCAACAAATGTCCTTTTTCTAATCTATGGAATGCTACGTTTCTCACCTTTTGTGCTTCTCCTTGGTGCTTTAGCTCTTTAGAATGGCCCTCAAACGCTGAAGTGTTGTGTAGTGTTCCTAAGCACAAGGAGCCTGTGATGGGCCTTTCGTAGAAAATGCTGTGTTAGATGAGCTTCCTTCAGGCATGAGTTACAGATAGTGCTGTTGGCCGAGAGTTCAACTAATGAATCAACAATCTATATGAAATAAGGTGTCTTTCAAGAGACACACATAAGACAAGGTTGTGCATTGAGAGGTTCCCAAACATGTCACGACCAGAGGCTGCGGAAACCTCACCTTGTCCTTCCCCTGGGAGCACTGGTTCATTCTTGCTCATGCAGTGTCAGCAAAGAATTGACAGAACATAACTCTTCCAAATAAGGAGGGTCAATGATAACATAATGGAGATATTTTCAAACCTCTCTTTTAAAAACCATATCTACAAAGCAGGTAGCTTCTCAACTAACTGTTGAACTGTTGTCTTTACTTTGAAAGGACAGAGTTTTTAACAGTATCCACTAGGACGCATATCTTTGATGGCCACTTATAACAAAAACCTCAGCAAATTTGGGACGATTGTCTTTTTGCAAAAGACAATGTGTACAAAATACATATATTAACGTCAAGACGGTACTTACCTCTGGGGAGGAAAGAGAGAGGAAGGAGAATGATGTCTTCCACTGTGTAATATTTCTTAAAAAACGACATCAATAAGGTGTGCTCTGTTAAATCTCAGCAAAGAGTAATGGTTTCTGTTATCCTATTCTCCTTCTAAGTATATTTAAAATAAATATGTAACTGGAACTGAGATGAAATAACACTAATGTAATAGATCCTATTTGCTGGAGTGCTCCCACCATCTGATGGACAGCTCATGATGGGTTGGTGATGTCACTGACCCCATCTAAAGGTCAGGACACGTTGTTTACCAGCTGTGGCGCTAGAGAAGGCTCGGTCACCAGCAGCAGAGCCAGAGTTACCTCAACCTACAAAGTTAGAGCCACATGGCACCAGATCCTGCTCCAGCTGTGGACTAGTGAGAGCTCTGGTGCCAGCTCTAGAGCTCAGTTGTGGCCAGCTCCAGAACTAGAGCTCCTCCAGCTCCCACACTTGACCAGCTCCAGAGCAGCAGCCATTTCCATCACTGGCTCCCGCACCAAATCTGTCAACAATGCAGAGCTAGAGTCAGTCTCAGGACCGGAGCCAATTCTAGAAGCAGGTCAGGCACCATCGCCTGAGACAGTCCGAGCTCCAGCCCCAGATCAAGTCCAGCTCCTGGGCCAGTGGCACAGCCAGAGCTGGTGGTATCTCTAGCATCAGCCACAGCAGTGGCTCCAGCGCTAGAGCAGCTGCAGCACCACCCTCATCGTCAGCAACTAAGGCCCAGCCGGCTCCAGCTCCACCCTAGAGCTGTCCTTCACCTTGCCTGTGAGGGCAGGATGTCTTTTCCCTTTTCTATGTTTTATGATTTTTTATGTTTTATGTGTTCAAATTTAGATTCAATAAAGTGTAATGTTTTCATCACTTAAAGTTGTACAATTCAGGGCCGGCCATTAACTACATCTTCTATGCTGTGTACCGTCACCATTATCTAGTTCCAGATCATTGCTTCACCCCACCAGAACCCCTGTACCCATGAAGCAGCCATGCCCCCATATCCACTTCCCCACACCCTGAGAAGCACTGATCTGCTTCCTGTCTCTGTGCATTTCCCTGTCCCTGGTATGGCTGTCCTGAGCACAGCCAACCCTCCTTTGGCCCCACCCCCCCATGCTGAATACCCCTGAGGATGCCAATGTGTTCAATGCAATGAACCCGAAGCCTAGTATGACTTTGACCTGAAGAAGCCCACCGTCACCAAGGGGGTGAGGTCAGGCATGGAGCCAGCTCAACCCAGCCTCACATGAAGAGGAGGGACTCGATATTGCCAAGGGCACCTTCTCCTCAGTCCCTAGTGCTGTTCAGCCACAGGGCTTGGGTGGACGTGGATAAGGTGCCCACACCAAGCTCCCTCCAAATCTAGGATCTAACTGCCAGAGGCTCTGATGAGACTGCTCGTTCACGTCCAACCAACCTGTAGTGAGGCCCGACTCCTTGCCTGAGTCACAGCCCTGTGTGATCTGGTCCAGACACCGTGCCCAGAGTGTACCCCTCACCGCACCCCACCCTCCCTAGAGCCTTCCTCCCCAAGGACCCTGCCAAGCCCCTGCCCCCTTCAGAGCTCCTAGCCTGCAGTGCCCCTCCCCCGAGCCCCCATCCAGGATGGACTCACCTCTGTGCTGGGCTCACAGGCCACCTCCTCAGGCTCCTGTGCTAGCAGAGCCTGTAGGGTCAGATTGACCTGGGGTCAAACCCATAGCTGGGTCACCTCACAGCCCTGTGACAGACAAGGTAATGCGGTGTCTTCTCGGAGACTCAGTTTCCTCCATGAAAATTGGGGTCAGTGACTCTGACCTCAAGAGGGTGTGTTGGGATTCAAGCAGGGAGAAGAAGGTGCCCAAAGTGCTTGGACTCAGGAGGTCGCCTGGCTGGGGGAGCCCCAACACACGACAAGGCCTCGATGGTCAATGCTGGGCTCAAAGCTGGTGAAAAGCAAGGATATCTAGTCCCCTGTTCACGTCTGGACTTGGTCACTTAGAGCAGAGTGACCTTGAATGCTGGGACCACTGGTCATCTGTAAAATGGGGTGCAATCACTCAGCACCCAGGGGGCTCCCTAATAACAGTAAGGCAGTGCAGAACATGGCAGAGCACTGGTCGACTTGTCTGGGGACCAGGGACAAGGCCATCCGTGTCGGAGCCTCGGGGTCCTCCTTTGGAAGTGAGGTGGAGTCATTGGCCTGGCTGGGGTGAGGAGGCCTTGTGAGTCAACGGGACACGCCAGGGCCAGTGTAAGGAAAGCAGGGAGCAAGAGAGGCTTCTGAGGTCCCTCACGTCCCTCCTGGAGCCCACAGGTCCTGCTCCTTTGCACCCTCGGCCCTGGTGGAACAACTACCTTGAGGACCCCAAACAAAGAAAGGTGTGTGTTTTGCTTTCTGCTTTCCTGCTTAGGGCTGCAAGGCTAGGGCTGACCACCAGTGGTGTCCTGTGTCCATTCGTGCTCAATGGAGCAAGTGGAGCAGGGAAGGGACGCCCAGGGCTCGTTCTGGGTGTTCCCCTGACTAAAGCAACAGGCACCTTTCATTACTGGCATCCACGTTCACAATGGGAGCTGATCAGAGGCGGGAGGGGACTCTGAGATCCTCTCATGATTCTGTCAGCTACTGTGGCCCCAGCACTCACCCTGAGCACGGCCCGTGTTTGTCCTGAGGGCAGTGCTGAAAGCACCCACATGGTCCCTGTCCTCCAGGAGCTCACAGCCTGGAGGTAGAAGGGACAAAATCATGAACAAATCCATGCGAAAAAAAGAGCAGGTGATACAGGGCAATGAAGCAGGGTGCTGGAGGAGGGAGGGCCTGGAGCCCCTAGGTGGGTGTAAAGGGCCCCCCTGGGAACAATTGTGCCCTGAGCAGAAGGACAAGAGGAACCAGCCCTGCATCTGTCTGCAAACAGCGTGCTGGGGGGAAGCTCAAAGACACAGAGACTTGGAGGCAGAAGAGAATTTGACAAGAGAGGAGGTGAGAAAAGAGCCAGTGTGGCTAGAGTGAGCTGAGGAGGAGAGAAGTGAGGGAGAGAGGATGGTAGGGCCAGACCCAGGCTTGGAAGGAGGTACTAGCTGTCTACGCTGGGTGACAGCATTAGCCTCACTTAGCACTTACGAGACCTATCATTGAGCATCTGACAGTGTCTGTACCAGGGTCCAGGCTCAGGTCAGCTGGGAGGCTCCCCATCAAGGTCTAGCAGGAGGCTGGGGCTGTGTTCTCAACTGAAGCTCGATAGAGGCAGGAGCCATCTCGGAGATCATTCACGAGTATCGGGGCAGTGGTAGGATTCAGTTTGGATGGGGGGTTTCAGGCCTTTTCTGTCTGTGGCCCTGGACCCTCTGCCAGTTCTTTGCATTAGGGGGTGCCATAGGGAAGAAAGCTCATAATATCTGATCTGGCTTCTCCTGAATAGTGGATCAGAGAGACAGAAAGAGAGAGAGAAAGAGAGACAGAGACACACAGAGATAGAAAGATGGGTAGGAGAGACAAAGAGAGGAGACTCAGACAGAGACAGGGAGACAGAGAGGAGAGACAAAGAGAAAGACAGAGAGACAGGGAGAGAGCAAGAGAGATAGAGACAGCCAGAGACACAGAGACAGGGAGACAGAGACAGAGAGAGAGACAGAGACAGAGAGATAGAATGAACACAGGAGAGACAGAACCAGGCAGAAGTCACAGACTTTTCATTAAGCCGACCGTGGAAGTGACCACCCATCACTCGGCCCTATTCTATTGGTTAGAAGCCAGCCGCAAAGTCCATTCTCATTGAGGAGCGGGGATTACATAGGATGTGTGCCTAGAAAGTGGGAACCCTGGGAGCCATTGTGGGGGCTGCCCACCACATACGCTGAGATGACAGCCACTCAGGCACTTGGACCTGAGTCTAAATATAATAGGAGGCCCTGGAGGGTTGCGAGCCCGAAGGAGATGATGTCTGAACGTCATTTCATTTCAACCCTCCGTAGGGACACTGGGAAACAGGCAAGAGGGGAAGTGCCTCTCCCAGACGCCCAGCAGACCCAAGCCTCTTTGCGTTGTATTCTCTGCTACAGCCAGCCCTTTCTGTAATCCTGGCACTGCCAAGTCTGTGCAGGAGCTACGTGTGGGAGCAGCCCACGGGATTCACAGATTCTGAAGGGATCTCTAGGTCTATACACCTGATGACATCCCTAGGAAGTAGATGCTAGAATGACCCCCACTACACAGAGAGGGACATGAACAGAGGAGAGACCCTGAGAGGGGAGGCAGTGAGAGACGCAGGGTTGTCCAGGGTGACATCACTGGCAAGAAGCAGGAGCGGGACTGAATTCAACTCTGTGTCCTCAAAGCTGGGGCCCCGGTTGCGTCCAGACCTCCCCAGAGGCTGTGGGGTGGACTGTGTTGGTGTGACTGTGTCTGGACAGGGTACGGAGATGGAGAGTGAGCAGTCAGCAACCCGGGGGGCCCTTAGGAAGGTCTTGTGTGAGGAGGAAGCTTAGGTAAGGGGATCCCAGGGAGTGACCTCACAGAGCCAAACAGAACTTGGAAACCCTGGTAACTAGGCACACACATCCTAAACACAGCCCCCAAGCGAGCTCACTTGTCTAGCACTTGTCTAGAAGGAGCAACATGTTTAGTTGCTGCTTCCCAATGACCAGGGGCCGGAGCCCCAGGAAAGCCCCCAAACACCCATGCAGATGCTGGTGCCCCTCTCACGGCCGACAGCTCTTGCCGTTTACCCGGAGGGACGGAAAGGTAACACCGGGAGGCCCAGGGAAGGCCATTCCAAACCAGGCTACCACTATGGTCCCATCTGGGCAGCCCTACATCACCTCCCCATGTGTACCTGGAAGGGCGGGTTCATGTGGGTAGACCACCGTGAGCAGGAGCAGTCGGTGAGGTTTTAGAAGCCTGGGGGGTGTCGGTCAGATTCAAAGCCCAGGTCAAGGCCGGCTGGGTGGGATGTGGAGTGAGGGGATGGCACCCTTCTGCCTGAGGTTTATCCCAAGCCCCTGAGGTGTAGGTCTTTCCTCAGGGGTGGAATACTGTGCAGACACAGGTGTGTGCCTGATCTGGGAGAATTAGGTCCAGAGGGCAGAAGCAGCAGCAAGGACAGCTGGGCAGGGCTCTGATGCCTCTGGGACAGAGCCAGTCACTGTCTTTGCAGAGCTCCAGACAGGAGACAGCGTGGAACTGGTGGAAGGGGATATTCCATCCATCTCCCCGATCGAGCGCCGGTGTCCCACAGGACTGAATCAGCAGCTACCGGGAGAGGGTCTGCAGTGACAGTGATAAAACCTTCAGAGCCACCAGATGACCCAGCTTCAATCCCGGGAGAAAAATTATATCCACCATGTCCTGCAGCAGACCAGGAGGCAGCTGAGGCCCCAGCGTCCATGCAGGGAGCGCCATCCCCTGCACAGGCTCCAGCAGGACACCAGGAGTCACCTGAGGCCTCAGCCTCTGTGCAGGGAGAGCCATCCCCCGCACAGTCTCCTGTAGGATACAGGGAGGCAGCTGAGGCACCAGGCTCTGTGCAGGGAGAGCCATCCCCTGCACAGGCTCCTGCAGGAGACAGGGAGGCTGCTGAGGCCCCTGCCTTTGTGCAGGGAGAGCCATCCCCTGAACAGGCTCCTGCAGGAGAAGAGGAGGCAGCTGAGGGCACAGCCTCTGTGCATGGAGAGCCATGCCCTGCACAGGTTCCTGCAGGAGAACGAGAGGCAGCTGAGGCCCCATACTCCGTGCAGGGAGAGCCATCCTCTGCAGAGGCCCCTGCAGGACACCAGGAGGCAGCTGAGGCCTCAGCCTCTGTGCAGGGAGAACCATCCCCTGTACAGGCTCCAGCAGATCAGGAGGCAGCTGAGGGCCCAGCCTCCGTGCAGGGAGAGCCGTCCCCTGCACAGGCACCTGCAGGAAACATTGATGCAGCTGAGGCCCCAGACTCTGTGCAGGGAGAGCCATCCCCTGCACAGGCTCCTGCAGGACACTGGGAGGCAGCTGAGGCCACAGCCTCCGTGCAGGGAGAGCCATCCCCTGCACAGGCGCCTGCAGGATACAGGGAGGCAGCTGAGGCCAATCTCTGCGCCCTGGGAGAGCTGGCTCGGGAACCTCCCTCATTAGCACCTCCAGTCCCACCTGTTCCACCTGCTCCCTTACCACAAATATCCTTCCCTACCCTGTTTATTGTATTTGTTTCCTTCCTGGTTCCTTTCATTGCTTTGTTTTTATTGTTTATATCTTGAATATTTAAAATAAATTTAACTTTCATCTTTTAACAATTTATTGTTTTTCATTTTAAATTGTACACCTCATGAGCATCAAGTACATTCACAATGCTGTGCATCCATCACCGTTGTCTGGGTTCAGAATATTTCATTCTCCAAAAGGAAACCCTGTTCTAAAAGCACTCACTCCTCATTTCTCCCTCAGGCCCTGGCAACCCCTAATCTGTTATCTGTCACGGTTTTTTTTATTTTTAATCTGTTCTGGATGTTTCCTATAAGTGAAATCATGCCGTAGGTGGACATTTGTATCTGCCCACTCATTTTCACAAGGCCTGATAGGTTTTCCTTTTCTGTTTTTATTTGAAATAGAATTTCTCTAATTTAATAGGAAAATCCCAGATGAGTCTAGATTTCATGTATCCAAGAAAGCCCTTTTGCTACATATGTGCACAATCTTGGGGTACAGACTGTTGTTCTAAGTGGAACACCAGAGCCAGAAGCCACACACGAAATGCGTTGCTCTTCGTGCGGCAGAAACAAAAACAAGAAAAGAGTTGAAAGCTGGAAAGAAAAACCATAAACCGGAATGTATTCCTCATAACACAAGGCCAGGGAAAGGTTACGCATCCTTGTGGTCTACAAAAACGGTCGAAAGTCAGAGTTTTAAAAAGAGATAAAGAGCAAACACATTCAACACCAACGAGAGGCGCTACACAGAGGCAGCACGTGTCAGAGATGCGCGAGCTCCCCGAGGAGGAGATGCGCACATGGAGACACTGTGGAGAGGGCACTGGGCCCCATCAGACGGGCAAGGTTCCAGTGTGGTGATGACAAGCCCTGGTGACAATGTGAGGAAGCAGAGGCCCCAGTAGACCCCTAGTGACACGTATGAATGGACACTCCTCTCTGGAGACCAGCCTGCAGGACCCATCGTTGTCCCCAGGGGCACGCCTGTGCTGGCGGTGCTGATCCCAAGACTTCATCCCACAGAAATTCCTGCCCAACTTTTCAAAGATGTATTTTCCAGACTATTCATCACAGCACTGGTTGCAATAGCAAGCAATTGGAAGGAATGCTACTGTCCATGGCGAGGCGATGGGATCCATCCGTCCCATCTGTAAGACCACGTATACGTGATATCAGCCGGGAGACACGCATCTATGAAAATGAATCTGTGTGTGAGAGAGAGACAGAGACAGACAGACAGAAAGAGAGAGACAGAGCCAGAGAGATATGCACCAAATCTTCCATGGGGTTCACCACTGGGGATGGGAATTGCCACTCACTTCTCTTCTCCTTTAGGGGCCTGCGTGGTATTTCAACTTGATAGAATATGCCTCTATTCCTCTTATAATTCTAACAAGATTAAAATCACATGGTTAATGTTATCCATTTATCACTCATCTTTGGACTGACGTACATTATTTAGTTTTTCTTTGTAAAGGTTTTTATTACAAAGACAATGAACGTTTATTAGAATAAAAGAATGAATTCTAAGGGAATTAAGAATTAAGTGGAAACTGAGGAGTGCCCTTAATAGGCAGTGTTTACCGTTTCAGTCTTTTGTCTTTGTATGCACGTGTGTGTGCACGTGTGTGCATGTGCCCATTCAGCTATGTGCATCTGTATGCACATGGGTATGTCTATGTGCAAATGTGTGTGAGTGTGCACTTGCGGCTATCGTGTGGGAAGGACTTCAGGGAGTGTGCTCTTCTGGAACCTGATTTCCCCAGGGCTGGACCCTGGCCAGTCAATCCTCTTCCTCCTCTGCATCGGCCTCAGAATTTCCTAAGAGCCTCTGCTGGGCAACACGGATCATTTCTGATTTTTCACTCCCGTCAGCGTGCTGAAAGGGACACCTGCATCCATAAATCTCTACTTCTTTAGGACCGATCACTAGAGGTGGAGATTCTGGCTCATAATGTAAACATGATGTTAAGGTTTGGTCACAGTCTCTGACACCCAAGGTCTCCTTCTACGCTGTGATCTTCTTTGGGAACAGGGAGTCCAGAGACCCTGAAGCAGAGACCTGAGGGAGGGAGGGAGAAGGAGGAGCAGCTAGGATGCAGGGGATGAAGGTTCCTGGGGTGACCTGCCCAGCTGGAAGGCCCAGCTCCTGTTGCTTCTGTCCCTACCACTCCCCTCACCCCTGGCCCCGCCCCTACCACACCTGACTTTGCTTTGGCCTTGCCCATGCCCCTCCTGCTCCCTAACACACCTGAGCTGAGCAGCCTGGCCTGCCATCCAGGACTGATGATGATGAGGGTCTGGACACTCCTGCCTGCTCCCTCTCCCTCCAAGCAGAGAGCCCTATCCTCAGTAGGGAAAGCACATCTAGGGCAGTGCAGTGAGTCACAGGGACCTCCTTGAACATGCCCCCTCCAGGGGGAGTTCTCAGTTGCAACAGCAGGACCCACTTGAGCTTGTGTGAGCAGAAGTGACTTTGACAAGACACAGTGGAGGTGTCATAGAAGGTGCCAGAAGGTCAGAGCACGGGGCTGGACGCTTTGGAGAAGGTCATTGTGCCCAAAGCACACCTCAGGGTCTTCCAGGAGTGATGGCTGCCTCAGGCACTGTGCCAGCCCCAGCCCACATATCCAGCACATTCAGCCTCTGCGATGGAGGGGCCCTGCTCAGTGGGGATGAGCGAGAGAGCCCTGGTGACCTCGGAGAGGCACTGCCATTGGAGCCTCGGTTTCCTCACCTGTGAAGTGGGGTGGCAGCTGACATTTCATGGTGGTGTCAGACAAGTTCGCTGAGGCTGCACCTGGAGTGCCCTGCACCTTCTCAGATCTCAACAGCTACTAGCTCTACTGAAGAGGAATCACGGGAGGAGAGATGGGGCTGGGTCCTGGATCCCCACCTGGCTGGCTGACTGCCGTGGGACGAGATGGGGTGGAGAAAGGCATTCCAGAGGAACAGCGGAGTCAGAGCGAGTAGGGCATGCCTGGGGGGAGATCAGAGTGGGCAGAGGCGAAGGGCCCCAAGGGGCTCTCAGTGGGGTGACATCAGCAGGAACAGCTCACGGTGATGAGCACTTACTGGGGCCTCTGTTCTCCTCTTGAGCTATCTCCTTGAATCCTCCCCACAACTCCTTGGGGGAGGAGCAATTATTGTCTTCATTTCACTGATGAGGAAACTGAGGCTCAAAGAGACTTGCCCCCTCTGTGCCCTGCAGAGTGGCAGAGCCGGGATTTGAACCCAGTGCCTCTTAGACCCCATGGGGCCTGCCTGAGAAGGGCTCCCCCATGCTGAGGGAGGGACCTCTTTTCCCTAAAGTTCTGACAACTTTTGGTCCTGATTCCCAGAGAGACCTCACTCTGTGGGGGGATAGGCTGGTCCTTGGTACTGGGAGAGCCCACAGCGCCCATGGCTGGCCATTCCCCGGCCACCATACCCAGCCCCAGGCAGACAGAGTGACCCTGTCCCTTTAGTTCAGTGATGGCTGGAGGCCAGAAGGGTGCAGGCCCCAGGGAGGCCAGGACCCCTGGGCCCGAGGAGGCCGCAGTGCAGGACAGTGGTTTGGAATGATCCAAAGTCAGAGAAACAGGGGTCCTAGTGCCTGCTCAGCCTCTTTCTAGCTGGTGATGCAGGTGAGGCTCTCAGCCTCAGTTTCCCCATCTGTACAATGAGGAAATGACTTGGCCTCCTGATGGGCTGTTGGGAGACTTCCCTGCGGAATGGCTTGAGTATCTCTAGCCTGGTGCCTGGAGCGTGTTAAGAGCCCCCTGCCAGGCTGTCACAGTGGTCTTCCAGGGCGCAGGGTCTGGGAAGTCCCTCCTCAGGTTCCCTTCCTGCTGCCCTGCTCCCGGGAACATTCAGCATTGTTTGAGGTGGAGCTGAAGAAGAACCAGGACCACACTGTGTTGCAGGTGACGGAGGCTCAGTGCTGGAAGGAGAGCTGGACATGCTCCATGCCACCGTCTAGGCCTTGTGCTGTGACACCCTGTGAGCCCGCCACAGATAAAGCCTCCTCCTGTATGGATCCAGCTGCTGTGGTTTATTCACTTATTGCTTCATTCACCCAGTCATTCCTTCACTCATTCCCTCACTCACTCACTCCTGCACTCATGTATTCATTCATGCATTCGTTCATTGTTTCACTCTCTCATTCACCCAATAAGCTCTGGTCCCTGCCGTGGGCCGAGCACTGTAACTTCACCAGTATGACCCGACGTGGTCCCTGCCCACCTGGAGCTCACATCCACTGTATGACCTGAAAGAGGGCTGTCCCTCGGGATAGTAGTGGTGATGAGCACCATGAATCCACTTCTGAAAGTAGAGGCCACCCATGCAAAGAGAAGAACGGAGAAAACCCATGCTTGGCACTTCATCGACAAAAAAAATAATTAAAAGTTAAGAAAAATAAAGATATCCTATATTTAACAAAATGTGGGTTCTAATCACAAGTGTGCACTCATTCCTACAACCAAAGAGAAGTAATCCAGAGTGGACTGGGTATTTGTAACACATTTTTACGGCCAATAATAGCATTTCAGTAACATGTTCCAGGGCCTCACGATTTTCCTAAGGCCTCTGTGATCCTCTAACACTTAAATCTTTCTCCTTGGAAGCCTCTGTCCTTTCACCCTCCTTGTTAATGGCTCTTCCACTGCTCAGGGGCCTACCCTGCACGGCCACACTCGTCAGTGAATCTCCACGTTGTTGGGACAGGCTGCCCGCGTTCCTCCCTCAGCCTCACGAGCTCCTGTTGCTTTGGCAAGGTTGGTGTTTTACTGGGTGATCACCTGGCATCCTTCTTTGCAGCGGTTTGCATCTTCCCATGCTGTGTCTCCTCCGAAGACTCCGGGAGGCAGGCCTTTTGTCCCCATCTTACAGGTGAGGAAGCTCAAGTCCAGAAGCCTGGACGACCTACTCCAAGTCACAGCCAGCGTGGAGCCTCGGCAGGGTTTCGGCCCCCAAAGCAGACAAGGTTGTATCGCAAGTGGTTTGTTTTCAGGTGATGGAGGAGGCCCGAGGGAGACCATGGGGGAAGGGAGCCTGGCGGAGGAGAGCCAGTGCGGGGCCTGACGAGGGAGCACTGAGGTGAGCATCCATCCTAGTCCTGTTGGGAGACGAGATCCCACCCGGACTGGCTCTGTCCCCGTGAGTGGAGGGTTTACCCCGGGTCATGAAGGCTTCTGTGCTACAGGCTGGCACAGGCTTGCAGGAGAGGAAGCTCCCGGTGCAGGAGAGAGCCCTCAGACAGAGAGTGGATGCAGGTGCTCCAGGGGGACACTGTGGGCCTGCTGGGGACTGGCTCCCAGGGACTGCAGGGACTCAAGTGGGCTGAGGGAACTGAAGGGCAGCAGCAGCAATGTCTGCAGCGGGGGTCTGCACACATGTCCCACACTTATGCCCCCAGAAAGGCTGCTCTGCATGGCATTTCTCCTCCCAGATGCGTAGTTGGCCCAAACCGCCCCTCCACTCCACACTCCCAATTCCTTTCCACTCGTCTCAGTTTACTAGAAATTCAGAATATTTTAGTTGGTGTTGGAGCCCAGAGACATTTGTTTGTCCTGCCCATGTTCTAACATTGCTGGCTTTTTAAAGACCTCAGGGCTTTGACTCCAAAACAGCAAGATGATGAGGATCCCAGAGAGCTTTCTGGAAGCAAGACTTTATGCTTTGCAATACTGCCATCCCACCAGCTCTTCTCAAAATCTCTCCGGGACACAGACTCACAATCTTGGGTCCTCAGATTGCTGAAAGGATGAGCCTTTAGAAAGTGATCGGGGTGGGGCGGCAGGACACACCAAATGGTTGAGTGAGGAATTCAGCCAATCCTCTTCCCGGAAAGCCATGATCACACTGGACGCGCTGTCAGAAAACAACTTCTGGGAAGAGACCAAAGACATACAACCAACTGAGGAGCATTTGAAGCTGAGGGAAGAACAGTGAGAGTCGTGGTGTTTTTGCCCAGGGCAGGTCCTGTCCCCACCCCCTCAGTGTGACGGCCCTGTGAGCGGCGCAAGCCTGAAGGGGGGTGGCTTCATTGTCAGAGGTTGCCCACTTGATGTCGCCATGGTTGCGCAAAGCCCGGCCCCTAAGCATTTCTGGAAACAGTAACCATCTCAGTGGCAAGCTGACGTGGAAGGTCAACTTTGCAGCCGCCTGAGGTTGGATCTAGAACAGAGCAGCGAATCAGCCAGGAAGGTGAGACGGACAGCCACACAATGAGACAGACACAGCGGCCTTGATGGGCTGCACATGACCCCAGGGGGTCTGAAATGTTGTGTGCTTGTGCAGGCCTGTGCCCAATCAGGTGAGACCAGGAAGATGGGCATTGTGGGGATGCTTAGAGACCTGCCACCAGCCTAGGCTCTGCCCCCAGGTGTTGCTGCCTCCCAGGAAGTCCAAGTTGACTGAGGGGACAATGCCCAGCCCTGTCGAAGTTCCCTGTCCACTCTGGGGCTCCCATGGAGAGAGGCCTTCCCACCTGCAAGCTTCTCCCCAGGTCTTCTTCAGAGGCTGAAACGAGGTGCTCTCAGAGCAGAGAAGATGGTGAGCAGTGAGGAGAGGCTCCTGAGGAGTCGGCCCTCCTGGGGAAGGAAGCAAATGAACTGGGAGGGTGGAGTGGTCCCTGCTTGCTCTGGCCTCAGCCTCTTCAGTGTACATCTCCCTCCTGGAGGAGACAGGAGCCCAGGGAACCCGGGAGAGCACACCCGGGTCACGATGAGCAACACTCCCAAGGAGGAGGATCTGAGCTCAACGCAGGATCAGCCCAGGTAGGAAGGGAGCCTTTCGCAACCAGGACACTCGAGTCAAGGTCAGCGTGCCCCTGCAGGGATGACCTCCCTGCCTGTTCTACACGTCCCTGTGGACCACTGACTGCTTAGGCACTGGCTTCTGACCAACAGACCCAGCACAAGTGACAGGACGACCCTTCTCAGATTCCATCACCGAGGCTGTCATTCTCTCTCACTCGCTCTCTTGTGTTCCCTCTTCCCTCTTCCCTTGTTCCCCTCTCTCAGTCTGTCTAACCCCTGGACCTGGGGACATACATGGACGTCCTGAGCTCCCCTATGCAGAGGCCCACACAGAAGAAAACCAAGGGAGTGCCCTGGCCAACAGACAGAAAGGAGCCGGGCTCTCAGTGAAGCTGCTCCTGACCGAGCCCACAAGAGTAAGCTTGACAGCACATCTCACCCTGTTCCAGCCTCAGTGGAGGCCACAGCCCCAACCTGGAAGTCGTCATGAGCAGAGGCTCCAGCTCAGTTGTGCAGGATTCCTGGTCCACAGAGATGGAGAGAGAGAGAATATTTGCGGTTTAAAGATGCAGGGTGGGGAGCAGTGTTCTCAGAGAGGAGGAGACACCTCACACCATCTCCCAGTTCCTGGGTCTGGCCTGCCCTTCTCCCTCCTCTCCCCTCCAGGCTATCTGCAGCCACAGTGCCCACCTCTCTAACCTCCTCTGGCCAAACTCACTTCTGCCTGGGTGTCTCCACACCAGCAGTGCCTTCTCCCTGGCACGCTGATCACAGGTGAGTGCAGCGCTGGGTCCTCCTGTCATTCTGGTCACAGCAAATGTCACCTCAGTCAGGCCTTTCAGACCCTCCTACCCAGTGAGACCCCAGCCCTCCCTGCAGGACACTCTTTATTTTCATTCCAGTTCATGCTCTTCTCTTTCACGTGTCTCTGATTTTGTGCTTTTGTCCATCTGCCTCCAGACTGAGCTCCTGGTGGGCAGGGACCACTGGGTAGATTTCAGTACCACCTTTGGGACCACCAGGGCTCCCGGCCCAGGGTGAGGGCTTGGCACATAGCTGCCGAATGAACAAATAGGGGCATCTTGGATCCCTCCTTCCTGCTTTTGCTCCACTCAGTCGGTGAAGAGGAACACTAGTAATAGGAAGTGCAAGTGGGTCCTGAGGCAGGCGGAGGGTCAGCATGACTTCTGCATGACTCCTCCTTTCTCCAATTGCTCCAACAAAGCTCAGTGGGCACCACTGACACAGGAGGCTGCCACCTGATGGCCAGCACAGGAACCGCAGCCTCGGGAAGGGACAGCACAGCATCAGGCAGGAATGTATTTCTTATGGAGAAATGCCTATCCAAATGCATTGCCCATTTTTCATTGTGCTATTTGTATTTTATTGTTGAGAGGGGAGAATGTATTATATATTCTCAATAGTAGACCCTTATCAGATATGTAAAGATCTGTAAACATATTCTCCCCTTCTGTGAGTCGTCTTTTCACTTTCTTGATCATGTCTTTCAAAGCACTCAAGTTTTAATTTGATGAAGTTGAATTGATCTGTTTTCCCTTTGGTTGCTTATGTGTTGGGTGCCATAATTACAAACACATTGCCTAATCCAGGGCCATGTTTTCTTCCAATCGAATTGTTGAAGTCTCCTGAAGCCGGCTGAAGGATAAGACTGGCCAGAAAGGACATCAGCAAGCAGTGTGCTCCAAAAGTGGGTGGCAGAAACACTCAGAAGAAGAAAACCTTTCCGTTTCTCTTGTTTTCTCTTTATCTTCTCTCCCTTCCTTTTCCTTTCCTTAGATGGTACAGAGCCTGTCCACCCCCCATGGTGGCTGTTTTTCTCCTCAGAGCCCCAGGACAGAGCTGTATCTCTTAGTTGTAGGTCAACCCATGGGGGTTCTTTGCCTGGAGTCCCACGGCAGTTTATTCACATCTCTTTCATTCAAATGATTTCAGTAGTGTAATTTATCTGTTTAGGCATATCTGTCTTCCTTGCAGACCCCCAACATTTCAAGACCTTTGGGCACATAGTAGATGCTTAAGTACTTGAGTGAATCCGTGAAGATCTTTTGTTGAATACGATCTAAATAAATACAATACCTACTCAGCACACGAATGCAGGCACTTGAGAGAGAGTTTGGTGTCTGCTGAAGCAGGCTGTGGACCAGCTTAGGGGCTCAGTGCCAAAGTGACCCAATAGATTTAGACAAAATGAACGAGATAATTAACTTCAATTTTGCAATTCATGGAGAACAGGAGCAGGATATCTAGGTGTGAATCGGGACTTGATCATTCTTGTTGCATCTTTGGAAAATCCAGTCCTTTTTCTTTCTATGGAAACGTGACTGGCCAAGAGAGTGAACGGAGGACTGGCTTTTAGAAAGGCAATTTTGTCACAGGAAGTCCTGGAGGAAAATATATGGAAGGAGAGCTGCTAGAAACATGGCAGAGACGTTTTGTGTAGAAACCCTAAAATGTGGGTTTACATGCTGTCTGAAAGAGTTGTAACCCAACTTTTCTCCACTACAAATTTGAGCAGCTTTTAAATATCTAGGTATACAAAAGGATTAGAAAGGAAAATAGATCCAACTGAAAGGAATTTCGGATGGAACAATGAAATGATGCTGAAGTGAGCCAGCGCACTGAAAAGAGTTTCAGAAAGACCTGCAGTCTCTAAAGGCAGTGGGCAATGTATCCATCAGGTTTCAAGTAGAAAGGGAAATGGGAACAATTGTCTGTCATCTCATGTCCAGGAGATGACAAGCAACAGTCTCTCAGAGAAGAAAAAGATTTCTTTCCAACCGGTCGAACCAGCCACCTGGGCCAGGCCCCTTTCAAGTGGACGAGTTCCAGAGGAGAGAGCCCCGGGGCCTGCCGCCAAGTTTCCTGGGGCGTGTGCTGGGCCCCCTCAGAGGACCAGGCAGCCTGGCAGCCTGTGTGCCAGAGCTGAGATCTGGCGGCCTCCCACACCCGGTTCCCTGTCCTGCCCCGTCCTCCCGAGGGAGGCCGATGGTCCTGGCAGTGGCGAGTGGGGTGGGGCTGGCTGTGAAGCTTTCCTGGGATGCCCCGGGAGAGGGCGCCGGGGGATGGGCTGCCCCTGGCCAGGTCTGAGGCACTGACCCAGCTCAGGGCTGTCGGGGGCGGAGAGAGAAGCCCCTCCCCCTCTTCCCTGAAGCTTCTTATGGCTGGCCAAATCCTTCACAAGACAGGTTCGCTGGAGAAAATAATACCCAGCTTAAGAACACGTGTACAGGGGAGAAACCCGCGAAACTGAGTCTCTCAACACAATGACAGAGATTCTCCTCCTATCTCCAGCTGCAGACAAAGGAGGATGTTGGGGGTGCGGTTTGGGCATGTGAGACTGGAGAAGATAATTGTCATGGAGAGGGACATGTAGACGATTGGATTGTCTGAACCGGTTCCCCTGCAGTGGGGTCAGGCCCGGAAGGGACAGCACGGAGGTGACCATGAAGGGGCCTCTCTGTGGTGTGGCTGGCCCCGGGGGGCCGCGCCTGGGGATGGGGATGGAGGGGGGGAAGTGGGATGGCCTGTGAGTTGGCAGCAGTGGTGGATGCAGATACTCAGAGGTCAGGGATCTCTCACTCTTTCCCTGCCTGTCTGTCTGTCTGTCTCTCACTCTCTCTCTCTCTCTCTTTCTCTCTCGGGGACCTGAGGAGAAGAGGTGGGCGAGCCCTGCCCGCCTCGCCTACCTGCCTTCCTCTCCCCTGGCCCCTTCTTTCTCCGGCTGCTTTGAGTGCCCTGTGGGCTTGGGTTCAACCCCTGAGGCCAAGGGCGCATGCGCCACCCGCCACCGCCAGGGCCTAGGGCGGGCCTCAGGGGTCCTCAGTGAAGGCCCCGCCCGCCCGCCAGGCCAGGCCAGTCCCAGCTGAAGAAGGAACGCCAACGCCCTGCTGGACTTGGCTTCAGCTGTTGTCTCCCTCCCATCCCCCACTTGCAATCAGCTGGCCGGCCGCTTCCCTTCTTTGGAAGCGGTGGTCTGGACCTGGTGGCCAAAGGCCGACTGGGGTGCCAGGTCAAGGCTCTGCCTCGGCCAGCTGCTTTTGCCCGGGCCTCATTTCTTCCTGGAAAGGCAAAACCACGGCCTCACCCCACGCCCGCACTTGTCGACTCCAGCCAGGTGGAGGAAAGGCGCTGTGGAATCCGAAGGGCCGAGACAGGCTTATGGCCAAGCAGTGAGTGAGGCCCCAGCAGGCCGCCGGCTTGGGGAGCCGCTGCCACACGGGCAGGCCCTTCCGGCGACGGGTCCCAGCATCATCTCTGGAGTCGGGAGGGCCTGGCCTTCCTAGTGCCCAGGCCACGGCTCTGAGGAGAAATCCGCGTTGGAGGGCACGCGTGAGGCCCTCGGCCTGAGGGCGCTGGTGCCACGCCGGGGGCGACTGGAAGGCTGGCTGGGCTCGCCTGCTTTGTCCAAAGGAGGCTGGCCAACCAGCCCAACCGGCCACCTGGGCCAGGCCCCTTTCAAGTGGACAAGATCCGGGGGAAAGAGCCCTGGGGCCTGCCGCCAAGTCCCCTGGGGCGTGTGCTGGGCCCCCTCAGAGGAGGGAGCCACCTGGCAACCTGTGTGCCAGACCTTAGATCTGGCGGCCTGCCACACCCGGCTCCCTGCCCTGCCCACGCCTGCCTCCATCCACTCCACGGAGGACGATGGTGTTGGCAGTGCGAGCGGAGATAGTCGTTAGAGACTTCACTTGGAGTTGTAGTCCAAGAGCATCACAGAAGAACACTGAGCTTGCGCTCGGCCATTTATCCGCTTTGTAACCTGGCTGAGTTTTCTAGCCTCTGTACCCGGTCTCTTCATCTAGCAAATGGTGAAAAGAACAACACTGACTATGGCAGGATGTTTTCAGGGTCATGTGAGTTAAGATATGTTCAAGCACAGAGTTTACATTCAGGGTGCAGTCTTTGGCTCAGTAGAAGTCTTCGTTGCTGTTCTTATAATTATCATTATTTCATGTCCTTATCTTCCTCGTGAGTTCCCTGTCAAACCAACCATGATCCACGGTGTCAGCAGTTTGATTCCAGGTCCCTGCTTCAAGGCCTGCAGAGGGAACCTCGTGCTCATAACCTCCTGTTTTGATCCCAGTCTCTGGAGGGATGTCTTGACCTCTATCTTGTCTGCACTGAGGCACGGAATGGGGTCCCACACCCAACCCTGCGTCTCCTCCTCTTAAATATCTGATGCTTTGGAAAGACTGTTTACTGTTCACTCGGTGGACTATACTCCTTGACATGAACAACGCACGGGAGGGAGGAGGGAGGAAACACTGATCCATGTAGGGCTCTGAGTTGACCATAACACAGAGTACAGTTGATCAAGGGCCAAGGTAGAGTTCCTTAACGCAGAGATCTGCCGAGATGAGGGTGTTCTGATGTGACACCACCTGACAATAAAGCAAACACGTAAAAGCATATGTAGTGGTCAAAGGGAAAGCACACAACTAAAAGAACTGATCCCATGAAATACACTATTCTATTGGTTTATGTATCAAACGAATGATAGGAAATAGCCAGGTGTAGAGATGGTAGAATGGATCAATGTCATAGAGAATTCTTTTAACAGTAGTTCAAGCCTTTTGTTTTACATCATTGATTGGGGTACTATTTTCATCTTTTCCTTTCCTAGTGTCTCCATCGTTCTCAACTTTTCCAAGAGCTATATTTACATTATCCTCTAAAATTTTAGGGAAATTTTAAAAAAGTTATGACACGTTTTAAGTTGTTGATGTTGTATATGGGAGGAGCACTAGATTGCAAGTGAATAAGCGATCATTAGAGTTGTAGTTTGGTAAAGGATGGTAGTTGGAATTGATACCAGGATGTTCTTAACCCAGTTTTTACTTCATTATTTGATGTAGATATCCAAATGCCAGAGCCGGTCATTTTTAATGTAATAACTTGTCTCATTTTAGAATATGTGTTCTTGGAGAGGGTGATGCAGGTAAGTAGAAAATAATTTAATGTAGTGACTTGTTTTTCTCCAATGGATCTCTTACAAACCCAACAGCCATATAGCATTCTTTTGTCCGAATGACCTGATGGCACTTTCTTAACTTTTCTTGCTGTGACTCTAGCAGTCTAGGGTCACACCACCTTCTCTCTCCTAGTCATGCTTTCAGTTGTAAGAGTGACAGTGTCAATAGTATAGTGAGCAATTGGCACACACTCTACTCTTTTCTAATATATGTATACATATATATATCTCAACTGCAAACTTTGGTAACATAACTGTTAAGGTGTGAACTATCTGCAGTGCCCTTAACGACTGATGGCTACACATGATCGTGTACTGACATCATGGTTAAAACCCTTCTTTGCAACATGTGGCCCCTTTCAATTTTATTGTAAAGGAGAGGGTTCAATGACTTTTTTCTTTTGGAATAGAAAGACTTGCCTTTCCATCTTAGAAAATTGAGAACTGGTTTTTTGCCTTTTTTCTTTTTTTGTCTTCAGCTCCTCGTCCTACTGGTTACTAACTCACACGTCCAGTTACTTCAGATTTATGGTGCTACCCCCTTTGCCTTTTTCATGGCTCTGACATTAATTTTTCCATAATCCCTTCTGTGAACGAGGTTTCTCTCCACGCTCATCTAGCGAGGAAGGCACCGATCCTCCTTTCGGTGAACTTGGAGACAGAGGCCAAGGTGAAGCCTCGGTGCCCCTCCACACCAGTGAGCTGCAGAAGGGCTGCAGAGTCCTGTGAATCTTTGGCTCCCCTCCTGGCTCCCTCCAGACTTGGCATTGTCTGCACAGAGGAGCCCGGCTCGGTACAATCGAATTGTTGAAGTCTCTAGAAGCCGGCTGAAGGAGAAGACTGGCCAGAAAGGACATCAGCAAGCAGTGTGCTCCGAAAGTGGGTGGCAGAAACACTCAGAAGAAGAAAACCTTTCCGTTTCTCTTGTGTTCTCTTTATCTTCTCTCCCTTCCTTTTCCTTTCCTTAGATGGTACAAAGCCTGTCCAGCCCCCCCCCCATGGTGGTTGTTTTTCTCCTCAGAGCCCCAGGACAGAGCTGTATCTCTTAGTTGTAGGTCAACCCATGGGGGTTCTTTTCCTGGAGTCCCACGGCAGTTTGTTCATATCGCTTTCGTTCACATTATTTCTGTCGTGTAATTTATCTGTTTAGACATATCTGTCTTCCTTGCAGACCCCCAACATTTCAAGACCATTTGGCGCCTAGTAGATACGTAAGGACTTGAGTGAATCAGTGAAGATCTTTTGTTGGAAAAGATCTAAATACAATACCTACTCAGCGCCCGAATGCAAGCACTTGAGAGAGAGTTTGGTGTCTGCTGAAGCAGGCTGTGGACCAGTTTAGGGGCTCAGTGCCAATGTGACCCAATAGATTTAGACAAAATGAACGAGATAATTAACTTCAATTTTACAATTCATGGAGAACAGGAGCAGGATATCTAGGTGTGAATCGGGACTTGATCATTCTTGTTGCATCTTTGGAAAACCCAGTCCTTTTTCTTTCTATCGATATTTGACTCATCCCAAGCAGCTGCCTTATTGGTATTTATGGGAAAATCAAATTGAAAAGAAAACCCAGAAAAGTATAACGGGTAGCCTTAGGGAATGTCTTAATAAAATAAAAGAACAAATTCGGAGTTAGAACAAAGATTGAATGTCAAATTTACTGGAAATTCCCTGTCTCCTTCCTCCTACACTCCCTATATCCCCAACTCCCTGTCCCTGACTCCCCAGAACATCTTTTGGATTTCTGGGCCCCTGGCCCAAATCCTCCCCATCAAGACTTATCTCCTCAGCCACCTCCTCAACCAGTTCCCTTAGGTCCCAGAACTCCAACTTCTCCGACGTTCTTTCAGGTGCCTGTTTTAACTTCTCTCACTGTTGAAGACTTACAGGGGGCGCTTAGGCCTGACCTCCAAGCAAGGGGCATCCAGGTTATTTGTGTAAATGTTGAAAACCAGGAAATAAATTTAGTAGAAACACCCAGGAAGGGCAAGAAGGTTCGTTTTGCTGTGTCTTACAACTCCTCCTACTTTCCAGGGCTTTGTAATCAGGCTCTGTCAGCTTCAGACATTCCTATGCAGTATCCACTGAGGATGTATCCTGGACCTCCGCTGCAGAGAATTCATGTCCCCTGGACAGCAGCTGATCTTTTAAATTATAAAACTCTCCTGCTTCCATTGTCAGAAGACCCTACTAAATTTAGAGAAGAATTAGAAAGATTAGTGGCTATTCATAGCCCCACCCACCGAGACCTTGACTGGCTGCTAAGGGGCGTTCTTCCATCCCATGACTACACTGTAGTTATCAGACAGGCCAGACGGCCCCCTAGCAAAAACCCCCCTCATAGAGGAAATAGATGGCCAGACCCTCTCCCAGACCCTCCTGCAGATAACCAGGAAGTGGCACAGCTACGGGCTGATATTCAAGGTTTAATAGGAGCGATTCTAGAGGCGTTTCCTCCTAAAGTTAATCGGTCAAAAATTGAATTATGCACTCAGAACGAGGGGGAACAACATAAAGCTTTTGTTGAACGGTTTATTCAGACTTTCCAAAGACACACTGCATTGAATCTGTAAGCTTTAGAGCATAAGAATCTCCTAATTTCTGCTTTAGTTGGAAATTTTCTTCCTGATATAAAGAAACAAATTCAAAACCGTGTAGTTGTTTGGGCAGGACAACCATTAAGTGTAATAATGGTGGCTGCTACACAATTCTTTGAAAATTGTCAGCAAGAAAACAAACAAACAAAAAGAATTAAAGACAACTCTTCTTGCTTTGCAAATTGAATCTTTTGAAAAGCAAAAATTCAACCCTGAAAGTAAACTAAAGCCCACTCAGAGGGCTCCCTATTTGCCTTCCGACAATTGTAGGTATTGCAAGAAACGAGGGCATTGGAAAAGAGCATGTGCCGCTCTTAAGAGAAGGGAAAGTTTTGTGGGAGATTGGGATTTGGCCACCCTGAAATCTATCTCTTTACCTTGGTTGTTTTTTCTAGGGACATTTGACCTCCCCCACTAACTGCCTAAAGAATTTGACATGGTGGCTCCTTCCTGGAACAGATCTATCATGATGGCTGTAAAGATAATGTAGGGTAAATGTTACAATAGGAAAGGCACCAACAAGCCCCTCTTATCAGAAGTTCTGTCTCTCTGGCCACATTCTCTGGATGACCCTGCGAAGAGTTGCCAGACAATCATTTATATTTATAAGGGAAATCTCCATGTGTAAAGGTATCTCCCTCTCTGTTTGGAGAAGAGAGGGGGATGAGCTCATTTCTAGTGACTTATCAATGTAGAAGATGAGGCCTTGAGCTACATAATAAACCTTACTCTTGTTTACTGTACTTTAGTGGTAATCTCCTGTAACTGACTCCCCCCACCCCCAAAATCCTCCTTTGTCATTGGCTGAAAATGATATTTAAGACGAGAATTTCTGCTATTGTGTTGAGAAACGCAGTGTCCCTGCTTTCTCCCATGTATACATGTGATTAAACTTGGTATTATTTTCTCCTGCTAACCTGTCTTGTTGATTATTTGGCCAGCCAGAAGAACCTTAAGGGAAAGGGCAGAGGGAGATTCTCTCTCTTCCCCCGGCAGTTTAAAAAATGTTCCCGCTTGACCCCAGCACCACCAAAAGGCTCATTTTTCTCCACCTGAGGGACATTTCTCCCTCAAATGATAGGGTCAGCTGATCCTTAGTTGCACTCCTGAGCCTACAGTTAAACTTAAAATAGAGGATCGGAAACTGGATTTCTTAATTGACACTGGTGCGACATTCTCTACTATCCATTCAAAGATTTATCTCTACCTGTTACCTCTGATTCTATCAAGCTGTTAGAGTCTCTGGACAGCCTATTTCACTGCCCATATCTAAGCCCACTCCAATATATTTAGACCCCCTTAACACTCATCATGCTTTTTTAGTTTCTGACTGTTCACCAGCAAACCTTTTTGGCCGAGATTTGTTATGTAAATTCAATGTCACTATAAATTGTAATGAAAAAGATGTTTTTATCTCCTTGCCTTCTGACCAAGCCCCAAGTCTCCTACTTTCCATGATGGAAACTTGTCCTGATTTAAATCCTTCTGAGGAAGATGAGTCTTTAAAGAATGTCCCAACCAGTCTTTGGGCTACACATGCAAATGAGGTATGATTGTTGCTTAGTGCTGAGCCCGTGCATGTTACATGGAAAAAAAATAAACCGTTTCCATCAGTAGCCCAATACCCGCTCTCCAGAGATGCCGAGCGAGGAATTCAACCCGTAATAGACTTCCTTTTGCAACAGGGTGTACTAGCTTTTACTTCCTTGCCCTGTAACACTCCAATCTTGCCAGTAAAAAAGGAAGGCAAATTTGACTCAGACGGGAACCAAATCTATAGATTTGTACAAGACCTCAGAGCCATAAACTCTTTTGTAATTCCTCGGCATCCTGTGGTCCCTAATCCAACTGTCATCCTGACCTCAATACCTGCTGATGCAGCCTGCTTTACAGTAGTTGACCTCTGCTCAGCTTTCTTTTCAATCCCATTACACCCTGACTCACAATTTCTTTTCACATTTACATTTAAAGGGAGACAATTAACATGGACTCGAATACCTCAGGGATATTGTGAGTCCCCCTCAATACTTTCCCAGGTCCTTAAAGCTGACTTGGATTCTGTAGTCTTTACTCAAAGCTCCACTCTTGTTCAATATGTTGATGACCTTTTACTCTGTAATCCAACTAAGCAGGGGGCTCTTACAGATTCTCTTATTCTCCTGAAAGCCCTAGCTGAACGAGGCCATAAAGCCTCCAGGTTTAAACTTCAGTGGGTGCAAATGACTGTTACCTACTTAGGGCATGAGATATCTCAAGGCATTCAAAAGCTAACCTCCAAAAGCCTTGAGTCAATTTTATCCATCCGTCTCCCCAAAACAAAGAAACAGCTACGTAAATTTCTAGGAGCTGCTGGTTACTGCTGCCAATGGATTCTTAATTTTGCAGCCCTTGCTAAACTTCTGTATTCTCTTCTCCCAGATATCACCCCAGAGCCTATTTCCTGGCCCTCAGAAGCATTAAACTCCTTTGAGGCCTTAAAAATAGCTTTGTCCATGCCTCTGGCTCTTGGCTTACCTAATTTTGACAAGCCTTTTCATCTATACTGTCATGAAAATAATGAAATTGCTACAGGCATTCTAGGGCAATCTTTTGCCTCTCAAATACATCCTATAGCATATTTCTCATGCCAACTAGACCCTGTGGCATCAGGCATGCCCCCATGCTTACGTGCGGTGGCTGCAGCTGCCACCCTGATTGATAAGGCCAGTACTCTTACATTAGGCTCTCCCATTCACCTCTATGTCCCACATTCTGTGTCAGCTATTTTGCAAGTTCATAGGACACAACACGTCTCTACACGGTGACAGACCACCTATGAACAGGCTCTTTTAACTAACCCTTCCATCATCTTACATCGTTGCAACACTTTAAATCCAGCTACTTTACTGCCCCTTCCTGATGATGGAGAGCCCCACTCCATTCCACATGATTGCCTTGCAACTATAGAAATGGTCTCAAAGCCATGAGAGGATCTCTCAGACATCCCTTTAGACAATCCAGACTTACTTCTGTTTTGTGACGGCTCCTGTAAACGAAATTCCCGGGGAACCATAATAACTGGTTATGCCATAGTTTCCCCACATGAAACTCTTGAAGCTTATTCTTGGCCCACCATAAGATCAGCCCAAGCTGCTGAACTCATAGCTCTTACTAGGGCCTGCACATTAGCAAAAGAAAAACTGCCACTATTTACACAGACTCCAAATAGGCTTTTGGAGTCTGCCATGTTGTTGGCACAATTTGGAAATCCCGTAGATTCTTAACCTCTGCAAGAACTCCTATTGCTAATGGACACTTAATTACAGCCTTATTACAAGCTATTCACTTTCCTTCAAAAATTGCCATTGTTCATTGTTCAGCCCATACTAAGGAGACTGATGTCATATCTTTAGGGAATGACAGGGCTGACAGAGCTGCTAAACATGCAGCTCACTATGGACCCCCTTATCCGTTTTCCACCCAATTTTTAAACCTGCCTTTATCCCTGACTGATGTTATTAACTATCAGAAAAATGCCCCACAATCTGAAAAAGACAATTGGATACAAAAGGGTGCCAAACAGTTATCAGATGGATTATACATTGGACCAAATGGACTTCCAGTAGCTCCTTTTCATTTGACTTTTTGGCTTGCACTTATCTCCCACCAAATGGGACATATGTGCAAACGGGGGATAGCTAAAGAACTAAAAAACAATTGGTTTTGCCCAGGCATCCGTAAAATTTCTGACCAAATCACCTCCCAGTGCACAACTTGCAAATCTTACCAAGTTTCTGGGAGAAATCGGTGTGATCCAGGAAGTCCTCCCAGGCCTACGCTGCCTTTTGCAGCACTCCAAATGGATTTTATGGACGTGCCCTCAGCTTTAGGTTACTCTCACTGTTTGGTTATTGTCTGTATGTTTAGTAGATGGACTGAATGCTATCCGACCAGACATGCAGATGCCACAACAGTGGTAAAGAAATTAATAACTGAAGTTATTCCTCGCTTTGGCATTCCTTTATAGATTGAACCAGACCAAGGAACTCATTTTACAGCAGAGATAAACCACTTGCTTGCAAAAACTCTGGGGTATTCATTAAAATTTCATACCCCATATCACCCTCAGTCATCAGGGCAAGTGGAACATAAAACTCTAGATATAAAAAGAACTCTAGGAAAAGTCTGTCAAGAAACTGGACTTAAATGGCCAGAAGCTCTGCCCTTGGCCCTTATGAAGATTCAAAATACTCCAAACAAAAGGCATGGACTGACTCCTTTTGAAATAGTTTTTGGATGTCCGATGCCTACTGGCGTCTCTAAACCTTCAATTCCTGGATTAAATGAATATTATGGGAACTTAAGTGAACAATTTGATGCTATGACTAGTTATATACAAAAATTAACTAGTATACTTGAAGCATATCGTCAACAGGTAAAAGAGGCGTGGCCCCCACCTTCTGACAAGCCTTGCCATCCCTTTCGACCAGGAGACCGGGTGTACATCAAGGCCTTTAGAAGAAAACACGCACTGTAACCTCGCTGAGAAGGACTTTATGAAGTCTTACTGACGACCTGCACTGCCATCAAAATAAAAAAAAATATTCCTGGATCCATGCAAGCCACACCAAAATAGACCCAGAACGTCGCTCTCAAGACAGCTGAGAGATAATCCCCACAGGTGACCTTAAACTAAGGATTTCGAGGGCCAAAACCCAGACCCCAGAAGCAGCCGACATCACGAAGTAGACAGCTTTTCCCAAGATCACGGATCAAGAAAACCTTCTTTGACCCATTTCCTCCACCTTGCTTTAAAACTCAGGATATATATACACACTCACACACACAAACTATTAGTGGATATATATATACGTATATATATATATACAATGTATATATATATACATATATATATATATTTTTTTTTTTTGTGAGGAGATCAGCCCTGTGCTAACATCCGCCAATCCTCCTCTTTTTTTGCTGAGGAAGACGGCCCTGGGCTAACATCTGCGCTCATCTTCCTCCACTTTATATGGGACGCCGCCACAGCATGGCTTGCCAAGCAGTGCGTCCGTGCGTGCCCGGGATCCGAACCAGCGAACCCCGGGCCGCCGCAGTGGAGCGCACGCACTTAACCGCTTGCGCCACCGGGCCGGCCCCTATATATTTTTTTTAATCATTTATTAGAGAGCTGACTGGAGAGTGCTGGTCTCTACCTGTCCCTCTTCCCCTCTCTAAGTCTCTGCTATGGGCTCTTTTCCGATCTGTGTCTTGCTTTTACTAACCCTCTCCTTTTCAACAGGTCAGGCGGGCACAGACCAAACACCCCCTTATGCCAGTTTACCAAGCCCTAGCCACGCTAACTAATCAATCTGACTGTTGGTTATGTCAACAGCTAGATAGTGCAAAAGAACCTGAACTAGTCTTTGTTCCTGCTGATATGAACACCTGGTGGACTAAGTACGGAAAATGGATGAATAACAGAGTATGATATCCGCAGCAAGGGAAACCTCACTCTGCTTCATCTCCTGGTGAGTCACTTGGGCCCCAGAAAGACTACTTAAAAGGTCAAAGACTGTCCCTTGCCCAAGTACAAGCAATAAGTGAAAGTTTTTCCCTCTGCATTGAAAGTAAACATGGCGCTGGACCTTTCCTGGGTGACATACCGAGACAATATTGCAGTCAAACTCTGTGGTTTGATTCCGCAGGTGGCATCTTCAGAACTCTCAAGGGAATTGTAAGTGACTCTATCACTACTCCCTCTGGCACAAACATTTGCCAAATCACCAAGTGCTCTGGATGGCTTACGAGCCACCCGTGTGCAACTTGGGGTATAGCAGCTATCCACATGGTTAAGCTGCCCAATGCCACAGACTATATATGGGTGGATCAAAGATCTGGACTCACCTGGTCAGGTGAAAAGACCAGGCTTTATAGCTGCCAAAATCAGACTGCAGGCCTCCTCTACCAGCTGTTCTGCAATCTGTTCTGTTCTCGCAGACTGACAGGAGCTCATGGGAAATGGAGATGTTTAGGTAGTAACAGTGCAAGTGGCACAGATCATGAAATAGTCCAGATCCTGGGAACTACAGACTCAATTCTAACCTTGTCTTTAAACTACACTGGTCTTTTCATTTTATGCGGCAACAAAGTGTATAAAGGATTCCCACCTAATTGGTCAGGACGATGCAGACTTGGATACCTGGCTCCTTCTGTCACCAAACACTCCACCTTAAATGCCAGCCAAATTACAAACTTGGGTTCGTTTGTTCATAAGATTGTGCCACATAAACGTGTCAGTCGAGAAATCGTGGAAAATCCACTTGTATATCACAACTCCAAGTTCTTTTCAGCCTTGAGAGTCCTATTCCCCAGCTTTGGAGATTATGAGTTGGAAAAGGCAATCTTAAATCTCTTTATGGTAATGGAGCAAGAGTTCAACACCACCATGCAAACCTTGAACATACTCCAGTCAGAGATTAACAGCCTAGCATCTGTGGTGCTCCAAAATTGACGTGCTCTGGATGTACACACTGCCCAGCAAGGAGGAGCATGTGCAATCATTGGAGAAAAATGTTGCTTTTATGTGAATCAAACAGGTCAAGTAATATCTAACTTAAATCTATTAAAAGAGAAGATTGACATTTTTCATCAGATAAACGAAGCTCACACATTTTATTGGACTGACTTATTTCCAGGACTGGGGGACTGGTTTAATGGAGTGTGGGGAAATGTGCTCCGATTTGTTCTTTTCTGTTTGTTCATCCTCATTCTAATCTGCTTTCTTTTCTCTCTTTGCAGACTTCTTATCACTCGGATACTAACACGATTTCTCTCTCCACAGTTACCAGCTCAGCTTTTAATATGTGAAACTTTTAGGGAAGTTTCAGAGGAGGGAACTGTTGGTGCTCAGGGCAAGCTACCCCAGGAAGCACCACTCTGGTATGCGGATTATTTCAAGCTGAAGACAATAAGGACTCAGAGAACTCAGGAAGAATATTTGAGTTTCCCCTCCCAAACTGCCTAATGAATTTAAAACAAAAGATCTGTTTCAGGAAGGAGTTATTGTCATGACTGCTATAAAGATAATGTAGGATAGAGGTTACAATAGAAAAGGCACCAACAAGCCCATCTTATTGGAAGTTCTGTCTCTCTGGCCACAGGCTCTGGATGGCCCTGCGAGGAGTTACCAGACAATCATTTACAAGGGAAGTCTCCATTTGTAAAGGTATCTCCCTCTCTGTATTGGGAAGAGGGGGGACGACCTCATTTCTAGAGACTTATCAATGTAGAAGGTGAGGACTTAAAACCGCATAATAAATCTTACTCTTGTTTACAGTGTTTTAGTGATAATCTCCTGTAACTAACACTCCCACCCCCAACATCCTCCTTGTCTTTGGTTGGACATGGTATTTAAGACGAGAATCTGCTATTGTGTTGAGAAACGCAGTGTCCCTGCCTTCTCCCATGTATAAGTGTTATTAAACTTGGTATTATTTTCTCCTGCTACCCTGTCTTGTTAATTATTTGGCCAGTCATAAGAACCTTAAGGAAAAGGGCAGAGGGAGATTCCCCCTCTTCCCCTGACAGTGGTGATGCAGGTGGGCTCTCAAGGTTACGCCTATATTGTGGAAGCAAGCAATCAAGTATTTAATGGAAGCATTTCTATGTAAAAGAGAGAAAAGCAAGGTTAATGGTTGGAGCAAGTTGTAAAGCAGTTTCTGAGTATAGGGGACAGCTAGTTAAGAAGAATTTTAGATGTCAGCATCAAAGCATCTTTTGCAGTTTAAAATGTCTCTGATGATGTCATCGGGTAACCTCTTAAGTTTATATCAAGTCCATGAGCTTCAGTTTGTAAGGCTTCAGGGAAAAGGGCAGGTTCAGTTTTCAGTGATTCCAAATGAAAATGATGGAAAAAATGAAAAACGTTAGTTTGGACACCTGTAGCCAGATATTTTAGGAGACTAGAAGAAATCAGGATCCAGTCCAGTCAACAGATATAAAACAAAAACCTTAACAGACAATTAACAAAACTAGGATCTAATATCCGCAAATGTACACTACAGTTTTTACTGAAATATAATTTTTCTTTCTAAGATCACCCTCATTTTTATCAAAGATAGACAAATTAAAACTAACTAGTTTGCAAAATAAGTCTAGTTCCAATAGTGTTGGCCCAATTATTTACATAAGTACAGCAAGAATAGCAATTGATCACATAGGCTCTTTTAAGTCTGCTTTGCTGGAACTTTTTATAAGGAATCTCAGATTGAACTTTAAAGGCCTCTCCAGGCCAGAAAAGCCAAGCCAAAGATTTTGTCATCAGACTTTGCCTGTAATACCTACAGATTTGGGTGAATTCCTCTGTTCCTAGGTTCCCCCAAAATATTTCGAGGTTCCTTGTGTTTGCCAGATAAGTGACATTCTTTACTTATCCTGGTAAGTGCTGCTTGGAACATAAGGTACCAGGCCAATATTTCCACGTGGCTTTATTCCATAAAGTCCAATCTTCATTCCTCAAAAGCTGTATGGTTATATCGCAAATATGATCTTCCAGTCACAGCCTTGGTAATATAACCAGTGTTTCCAATTATGTCCTGTTATAAGGAGAACAGATTCTTATTGAACTTATGCAAATAACTATATTGCCATGAAAACAACAATACTCACTTACTAAGAGTTTCCAAATTCGAGAGATCAGATCTAAGAAATAGAGAAATATTTCAATTTTACTTACAAAAATATCATTTACCAGATTGTTATAAGTCATTAGCTAGCTCAGGAGAAAAGAGAAAAAGTTTTCCTTAACTCTGAAAAATCAAAACATTAAAAATTCAGCAATACTTCAAATGAAAAATCATAAAAATTATAATCATCCTTATCAGTTCATTCAGTCCTGTGTAATCCATTCTTGATCCCAATCTTTCTGTTAGCAGCTTCATGAAGTTATCAGTCTTTCCATCAGGTTTCTGTAATTTCTTACCAAGGTCAGTTTTATGATCAGAAAGTTTGTCAGAAACCTGTACTCCAGTGTAAATGCCAGAGTCCTTTCCATGAATTTTTCTGAAGTTGAAATATTTTGCAAAAGCATTAGAGCAAAGAAATAAGTCTGTAAACAACAAGACCTCAAAATGGCAATTGACAGAGAAATTTGATTAATTTTGTGACACACAACACTTTAAAATAATAATAACCAGAATTATGACTGATAATCAGGACAGATCAGAATTTCAGTAATGTTATACAATTTTAAAACACCTATGTCGATAACATTTGCCCACATAATAGCACCTAAGCAGACTTATCATCACTTGTCTGACAATGCTTTCCATGTAATTTAACATACGGAATAAGCCTAATAAGTTTAGTATCTTTCCCCTGAGAGGAAGAGAGCAAATTTCTTTAAGAAGTTGCAGGGCCCTTTGAAAATTCTCAAAGAAAAAAAGTAAAAAAAACACTTTATTTAAGATATGAATTTTGGGGAGCTTGTCAAAAATAGAAAACGTTAAAGCAAAGAGAGCATTAACAGTCCAAAAACCTTAATAGAGAAACCTCAGTCTTTTGAACACAGGAAATTATTTTAACAGTTTTTTTTTTCTGTCTTTTAGGTAGACTTACCCAAAGGTAAAGAAAAATCTTTTATAACCTCTTTATCAAGTTCAAGAAAATTATCCTTTTAAGAGAAATAAGACCAAATTATAATTTTGTACCAGCTTCCTTCTGATATTAAAATTCATTTACTTAATTAAATTCATTTCAATCTGAGCAAACTTGACCATACAAAAACTCCTTTTCCAGAATTCCTCTTCCACAAACCTATAACTTTCTTTTTACATTCAGAATTTGTCCCATGTCTTTCTTTTCCCTCCTACTACTTGAAGACAAATTTATCTTTCTTAATCAAATAAAATATTTCCATTCTTTGTTCATTCTTTATACATCTTATTTTCCTTGTACACAGACATATTTTTTCTTAATATTTAGTAGCTTCAATCACATATACTAATTAGAAATTTTAACTCTTAGAAACCCCAATTTGTAAGTAAAAACTAAGTAAACCATTATAAACTTTCTTTTACATTAGTATATTGTGGCTTGGAAAATTTATAAACACTTCATAACTTCTAGAAATATGTTACTTTATAGTACAATCTTTTAATAAAACACATGTTTACCAATAGACCCAAAACACCTTTTAGTTTTCCTGTAATGAAAAGCCCAAAGTAGACAATCGTGAGTTTAGCAATCAATGTCTAATATCTTATCTTATTTGGAAATGATGATACTCAGTGAATTTTTATCACAAAATTTAGCAAAACTCTAAAGTTTTAAGTCACCAAAAAGATTTTGGAAGATGTAACCACCATAACACATAATTATTATTTAAAGTTCACCCAACATTCATCTTTTTCACAACTATTTAGTTACTTGTTCCCAATAATTATTTAGATTGTCTATAAGACTTCATAAGACATTAGATAAAATTAGCCATCATTTAAATTACTATTTTTGTTAACCAGTTCTGTAATAGAAATAACATCAGTTTTTTGTACAAAAGTTCATGTAAATTTCATCACCTCTTATACCTTTAAACATAGTTATCATTAAGATTTTTATCAATAGGTGTTGGTCTTCTAATTTTGGACAAGGGAAGCATTCCCAGTCAGACATTTTAAAACATACACAGGCAAAGTTGATGTAACCTCTTTATATAAAATTAGCTCAAACATTCCAACCTTTATAATCTTATCAACACTTACACTTTTACATGTTCTCAATTCAATTGTAACCTGAGTCAAGCTCTTAAGGCTATTTAAATTTTTCCCTTCCTTTTTATGGCCCTTTTTTAGGTACCAATTAAACAATTGTGTGAGAGCTCTCAAAACATATTTTTTTTCCCCAATTTAGAAGTTTTCCCAATTCAAAGGATCTGTCGTCGGGCCATTGACGAGTAGGATCTTCATTTGTCTATTTATTCCAATAGTGACTCGATCCAATAAGCCTTTTTAAGGAAAGACCCGGTGGTAACTTTCCCATGCTTAGAATAAATCTTTACCATGGACGCAAGAGGCGTCCCTGGTGAGGGCGCAGATGATGTAGCCCCCATGATCCAAAGAATTCACTCCCAAAGATATTCAGAGAAAGTAAAGACCTTCGTTACACAGGCGGTAAGGATGGTGTAGTGAAAACGGTGTCTCCGGTCTCCTACAATAGTGTGGGACGCCTCCAGTCACAGAGCCGCTAATCTGTGACACCGGGCAGGCAATATTGGAATGGGATTTTTCCAGCACTAACAAGCAACTAAGGTTAAGACGACAAAAGCCCTTATGGACTAGGTCCTTTATGACAAACTCCCCTGAGAGCTTGGCACAGCCAGACAAAGAGACAGTTCAGAACCCCAGTCTATTCGACTGGCCACCAAGGGGCACCCCGGTAAATGCACCTTCCGTATGGTGGAGACCAAGGAGAATATTCTCACTGGTCACAAAGCCAAGTTTTCTCAGGACACAGAACAAGACAGAAGGAAAAACCTCATCCGGTTTTTTTCTTATGTGCACAATGACAGCTTTAGCCACGCCTTAGGTCTCTTTGAGTCAGAATAATACCTGGGGGGGGAGATGCCACGGGGTTGGGGACTGTGTGCTTTACAGAGTACCTCGTCATTGCATGGACATTTTCTTGCAGTTGGCGGGGGACCTCTGTCATCTACCCCGTTCCGTGACCCAACTTATCCTGTCACGGGAGTCTTCTGAAAGTGGCGAGTGCCCTAATGGCTCTTAACTGCTCGACCTGTGCCCACCAAATTTGCGACCTTTTTGGCTTCCAAGATGCCCTTGGCAATGGCCTTCACTTCATGTGCATATTAACCCACAGCAAAGTTTGTCTAAATAGACGCCAGTCTGGTGAGACCCGCAAACTCATCAGTCTGTGGGGCCGGCCCGGACATTAGGCTTATAGGGTCTATGCCTGCGTCCTACCCTATGGTATTTCCTTCTTATGACACACGATACAAAAGACAGAGACAAAAGAGAAAAACAGAGACAATCTCTGGGAGGAAAAGGGATCAAGATCAAAACCAAGAGTACTCTACCAAATTTACCAGTGTCACTAAAAGCACAAGAAACTAGTTTCCCAAATATTTGCTCCTGCTAATCTAAATTTTGAAAGAGAAAAAATTTCTCACCACCTCCTTCCACCGGACTCCACAGGTAGAGATTCCGGGGGCTGACGTGGTAAGAATCTTACATTTTGCCGGCTATCGTCAGGGGGTCCCGTATTTCATCCCCTGCAGTAATCTAGGGAGAAGGCATTTCTTCCAGCCAGAGAACGTAACTTGCCATGCAGTGTAGCCCCACGTTGGGTACAAAAACTGTTGAGGGAGTGAGAGAATCTCCCTTTTCCCTTTTCTTAAGGTTCTCATGGCTGGCCAAATAGTTAACAAGACAGGTTAGCAGGAGAAAATAATACCAAGTTTAATAACATGTATACATGGGAGAAACTCAGAAATGAGCAACTCGTCCCTCTGTCTAAGCTGCCCGATTAAGTGTTGTAGCTAAAGAGGAGGAAGGTCTTGGGGGTGGGTAGTGGTCTAGGACCACAGAGGGCAAGAAGACAACTCACATGGAGATAGAAATGCAAATGTTTGCCTGACAACTCTTCCCAGGGTCATCTATAGATAATGTGGTCAGTGAGAGATACAGTTTTTGATAAAAGGGGCTTGGTGCCTTTCCTATTGTAACCTCTATCCTACGTTATCTTTACAACCATCATGATAATAACTCCTTCCTGAAACAGATTTTTTGTTTTAAATTCTTTAGGCAGTTTGGGAGGGGAAATTCAAATATACTTCCTGAGTTCTCTGAGTCCTTATTGTCTTCAGCTGGAAACAATACACACACCAGGGTGGTGCCTAATGGGGTAGCTTGCCCTGAGCACCATTACCTCCATTTATAAGGATGCCCCCTTTATATAGATTCTGTACAAAATTGCAAAGATCACGTTTTCCTTTTTAAAATTTATTTGTTTTAACTTTTAATAGTGAGAACTTTAGTGTTGGGTAAACTGCTGCACAATTACTGGAAATGCTGAGAGTCTTTTTGAAAAGTGTAGAAGTCTAAAGATAATGAAAAGTACATTTCTCCAATGTCAAGTCCCTTGATGATCTGATAGGCGTCTGTCTAGTTGTACCCGGAAGAGATGGAAGATTGAACACCAGCACAGCACACAAGGAAACAGGCTGCCAACTTGAGGACTTCCCATGGACCACAGAGTGCCTAGCAGACTCTTGGAGATTAAATCTGGGCTTTGTCCATGGGTTGTCCCTGAGAGGAAGATTTTGCTTAAATGACCAGAGAATAGACAACGTATTTTGTTGATAATAATTCTTACCATGTAAATTTCTTTATAAATCTCTGAATAAAATAAAAAAATTTAATCCTCATAGAAATCAACTCTTACTGACAAGCCCCACAGCCTTCTCTAGAGAGCTCAACAGAAAATGTCTCCACTGACTGTGACTTGCTCTTCTCTGAAAGCCAGCCAGCACTTCACTGATAGCCCTGGATAAGGAAGGCCAGATACAATTCTTTGAAGATATTTAGCTGAATTCAGAACCAAAAATCCTACCTCCAGTTGGCTCCTCTGTGAGAATGGATGGCCGGCCTTGTTTCACAGCCTGAGCTGTTGAGGTTTCATATGAGATAAATTGCTCTGTTCTCCAGGGATGGAAAAATTGGACTGTGACATAGATTCAGGGCTTAGAATTTGCAGGTAAAGATAGGGTCATAGAGGGGAATAAAGATTTCAGCAAATTGGTTTGTTGTTCTCTACAATGGAAATAATTTAAGAAGCAGATAGTCTCTCACTCAAACTTCTCTTCCCTGTTCTCTATCGGTCATATCACTGTAAAAATTCTCTCTATGAAAATTTCAGTTTTTTTCTTTGTAGTGTCTTTATTATCATCTTTATGAATTCTTTGACTTCACCACCTTCTTGGCACCACAACGTTAGCCATTGAGATATTATTATAGATTCAGTTTTGCAACTTCATCCCTTTATCTC